>NC_081526.1:200322-257822 GCF_030273125.1 Centropristis striata | reverse complement strand
ATTTTTTACATTTTTTTACATGGTTTTAGTTTTGCGTAAAAGTCTATTAAAGCTCCCCAAACGTCCAGAAGCTGCGATCATTAACCCTTTGAGGTCTTCCGCTGTTATCTCCGTTAAAACATCTGTTAAAATATTCACCAGGACATGTTGGTGTCAGTGTTTTCAGCGTTACCTCTCCTTTATGTCCTGATCATTCATTATTTACTTTGACTTACTTGAGCAAAATTTTTAACCCAAAAGAAACAAAGGAAATCTGATCTTGAAATTATGTTTCGATACACAGAATTTTAAATGTTGCAAATATGAATACAGATTGCAAATATAACATACAACAGGTAAAATGAGGATAATATCTAGTTCTATATTTTATACTAAATATATTTGAAAATATCTCTGGTTTTACTTGGCTGAATATCATTTTTTTTTAAAAATCTGGTATGTAGTTTGAAGCCAGGAGTTTGGGGCTATTTTGTCCGTTTCTGAATCATTTTCATTCTGCCTGAATATAAAACACATCTAAAACAATGTTTACCACGTCGGTTTCTTTTTATTACCAACACAACCTCACATTAGTGACCTGATGATCATTTTTCCACTTTGACTTACTGGATCAACAATTTGAACACAAAAAACACATTAAAAAAACGTCATATTTTTTAAAATGTTTTTCTTTTACTTATAAAATGCTTAATGAATAATTTTAAATCTTGTAAATGTAAACACATGTTGCGCATTAGAGGTAAAATAAGGTTAACATCTGTTTCTGTATTTTTTTGCTGAATGTATTTGACCTTATTGCCGGTTTTACTTGATATATTATCATCAAACAGAAAGTGACGTCATGGAGTTTTAAGGTTTTTATGTTGTGATGTCATGAAGTCATGTCATTGATCATGTTGATTGATTGGTGACTCCAGAGGGTTAAACAGCTGCCACAGTAATTAGAGTAAACCATGTCTGATTAAAGCGAGGCGTAAAACATCCGGAACAACCAGTGCAGCAATAATAATAATAATAATAATAATAATAATAATGATATCATTATGATATTTTCCTGGTTGCTGTCTTTTGATCATGACGGTTGTTTCTCTCTGCTGTGGACTCGCTGAGGTCGAGTCTCTCTTTTACCAGACAAATATGATCTTTTATATAAAGGATTTTTTTAAAAGAGGCTTTTAGTAGCAGGACTTCCATCTATTTATTGAAAATACACTGAGCAAGTTTTATTTACAGTGATACCTTTATTCATATATCATATGTAGAGAAGCTGAGAAAGCCAGTTAAAGTTCAGTCATTGGAGCTTTTTACAGTGTGCCATTTATGTTTTAGACCATTTTTAAAATGTGAATTTTCTTTGTACTAAACTATTACTATTTTTAATTTACATGATGTTGATGTTTGTATAGTTGATCATTTATGTATTTCATTATTTTCTGCTTTTTTTTGTGTGTATGAAAAGTGAAAGAAAATGGTACATTTCCATATAAACATATATCTTTTGTTTGTATTTTGGGTTCCTGCCAGCTTTATACTTATAATAAAAAATAAAAAAAGGAAAGAAAAATCTGACTGATTTGCCAAACTTGTGTAGAGAAAAAAGGATGTAAGGACGGACTGGAAGATGCTGAACAGAGACAATCTGTTTAGAAATTATAGGATGTTGACAAATTTAAATCAAAATCTCCTGGACTTTAGAGGTTTAAACTGATTTAAGACTTGAATGGTGTGGGACAGTACACTGTAAAAAAATGTCTGTAGATTTTATGGTGAAAAACTGCTAAACCATGACAGTAAAATACGTAAAATGATAAATGAGTCAATTCAGTTTCAGTAACAATGAAACACTGTAAATGTAAATATCAGCTAAAACAGGATTTTTACAGGTTTTGTTTTTGACTCCACTGTAAAATACACTGTAATATGTATCTAATGTAATATATATACAAGCCATCACTGTAATTTTTGCATTTATCTATTGTAAAAAGAAATACTTTTTCTAACTGTTAAATGTACTGAACATCATATCTCTAACAGAAATATACTCTAATATTTAATGGTAAAATCTTTAATTTATGCAGCATTTATGAAGTATTTTCTTGTCAATTATATGGTAGAACAGTGTTTATAAAATACGGAATAAAATGGCAATCTTAAACGTGAAATCACCAGTGCTAATATCTTTTTACCGTAATATTACAAAAAGTTCTACTGTATTTATTACGGTAAAGTTCTGGCAACTATGGCTGCTGGTTTTTTACCGTAAAAACAACCTCTTTTTTTAAAAGTGTATGTTTGTTATATGTATATCTTTTTTCTCCAAAGTTCTCTCCATGAGATTGGAGCTCTCGGCGCCCAGCAGCACCTGATCTCGGCGGGAGAAGAAGAAGATGGCCATCCACGCCGAGGGACTCGTGGCTATCGTGATCTTCTACGTCCTGATTCTGTTCGTGGGGATCTGGGCCGCCTGGAAGAACAAAAACACCGGCGTTGGCACGGGAGACCAGAGCGAGAGGATCATGGTCGGGGGGCGGGACATCGGACTGTTCGTTGGCGGATTCACCATGACCGGTGAGCTGGTTCACTATTACTTCTGTTGACAGGTGGTGTATTGGTAGGTGTTGGTGGTGTATTGGTAGGTGTTGGTGTTGTGTTGGTGGTGTATTGGTAAGTGTTGGTGGTGTATTGGTAGGTGTTGGTGGTGTATTGGTAAGTGTTGGTGGTGTATTGGTAGGTGTTGGTGTTTTATTGGTAGGTGTTGGTGTTGTATTGGTAGGTGTTGGTGGTGTATTGGTAGGTGTTGGTGTTGTATTGGTAGGTGTTGGTGGTGTATTTGTAGGTGTTGGTGGTGTATTAGTAGGTGTTGGTGGTGTATTGGCAGGTGTTGGTGGTGTACTGGCAGGTGTTGGTGGTGTATTGGTAGGTGTTGGTGGTGCATTGGTAGGTGTTGGTGGTGTATTGGTAGGTGTTGGTGGTGCATTGGTAGGTGTTGGTGGTGTATTGGTAGGTGTTGGTGGTGTATTGGTAGGTGTTGGTGGTGTCTTTTTCCAGGTGTTGTATTGGTAGGTGTTTATTTCCAGGTGGTGTATTGGTAGGTGTTGGTGGTGTACTGGTAGGTGTCTTTTCGAGGTTGTGTATTGGTAGGTGTCTTTTTCCAGGTGTTGGTGTTGTATTGGTAGGTGTCTTTTTCCAGGTGGTGTATTGGTAGGTGTTGGTGGTGTATTGGTAGATGTTGGTGTGGTATTGGTAGGTGTTGGTGTTTTATTGGTAGGTGTTGGTTGTGTATTGGTAGGTGTCTTTTTCCAGGTGGTGTATTGGTAGGTGTTGGTGTTGTCTTGGTAAGTGTATTTTTCCAGGTGGTGTATTGGTAGGTGTTGAGTGCTAAGTAAGATGGCGCCAGTGTGTGTGGCTGCCCGTCTGCTGCTCCTGCAATGTTTGGTGTTTTTGTTGTTTCTGACCATCGGCACTAAACAGATTGAGTCTCTGCTGGTGTATGATCGTTATGCCATTTTGTCTCTCCGGCAAAATGTCAAAGATCCTGGTGTGTTTGTTCGCAATGGACAAAATACTTTGCCCCCGCTCCTTGCGGGGATTCCGCCTCACCTGTTCCGGGCTTCGGCCTTACCTGTACGGCGTAAGCGTCGCCGTCGCCGCGGCAGACGCGGAGGTCGGCTGGTGAAGCTGAGGCTCCAGCTGACGCACTCTTCGTCCATTTCCCGGACAGGACTTGGATTATTCTCTCGTTTTGCTGTGCCCCGGCGCTTCTTGGATCCCATTGACGCCTGCCTGGTACCTGTCATCGGCTCATCTGAGGGGCCCCGGCCCCACCGCCTCTGCCCCCTCCGGCTCTCTCAGCGCGGGATAAACCACCGGCTCCTGAGGACGCTGCCTCGGGCTCCCCGATCCACCGGGCCACAAGCCCCGCCGGCTCCCACCAGGATCGGCTTGGTGAACGCCAGATCTCTGGCGAACAAAACTTTCATCCTGAGGGATTTCTTTAGCTCCCGTGGCCTGGATTTCCTCTGTGTGACGGAGACCTGGATCGGTACCGGTGAGTGCAGCGCTCTTGTCGAACTTTTACCTGCTGGCTGTTCATTCTTTAACTCCCCGCGGACATCAGGTCGTGGAGGAGGAACGGCGACTGTTTACAAAAATACCTTTAAATGTAAACAGCGCACCATCTCAACGTCATTTTCCAGCTTTGAGGTGTCTTTATTTGAGGTGGGTCGTTCCGATCCGGTGCTGTGCGCCGTCATCTACCGGCCCCCCAAATACAACAAGGACTTTGTGAATGACTTTTCTGGTTTCCTGGCTGAGATTATGCCGAAATATGACTGTGCCCTTTTCCTTGGGGATTTTAATATTCACGTGTGCTGTCCTGAAAAGCCGCTGGTGAAGGATTTCCTGAGCCTTATTGACTCTTTTAATTTGGTGCAGTGTGTGTCTGGTCCCACACATGAGCATGGACACACTTTAGACCTCGTCCTTTCTCATGGTTTATCTGTGTCTAACTTGGAGATCTGTGACGATGTGTTTTCTGACCATTTGCCTGTACTGTTTGAAGTCGCTTTTTCCTGTGCTGAATTTAAATCCGGCGCTCTTGTTCAGAAACGTCGGATTTTTAACTCTTGCACTGCCGGTCATTTCTCTGTGGCTTTGACCAGCTCTGTGTGCCTCCTGTCTCTGCTGACACTGAGGAGCTCAGCTCTTGGTTTCACTCCTCCTGCAGGACCATACTGGACTCTGTGGCTCCATTAAAAACTGTGCAGCCTAAAGCTAAACCTGAGCCCTGGTTTAACGACAGAACCCGTGAAGCTAGGCGGGAGTGCCGCAGAGCTGAACGGAAGTGGAAGAAGGACAAGCTGCAGGTTTCCTTCCATATCCTTAAAGACTGTTGGCGCCGCTACCAGAGCACCGTTAAAGAGACTAAAAGACAATACCTGGCAAACATCATTGAGACCAACCACCACAACCCACGTGTGTTATTCAAAACCATTGACTCTGTTCTTAATGCTCCACAGCCTGTCAGCTTGGAGACATCTCCTGAAATGTGTAATAACTTCCTGCACTTTTTTATTGACAAAGTTGCTACTGCTAGGGCCCTCATCTCTGCTCCTACTGACCCCTCAGTCACTGCTCCTTGTTCTGCAGCTTTTGATGGTTTTGAGCCAGTGTCTCTGTCTTTTTTAGAGGACCTGGTTGGCCATATTAAGCCATCAGGTTCTCCCTGTGATGCTGTCTCCCCTCGTTTCTTTAAAGAGGTTTTCCCCAGTATAGGGCAGTCTGTATTAAATGTCATTAACAGTAGTCTGTCTACTGGTCTTGTTCCTCAAGGTTTTAAACATGCAGTGGTGCAGCCCCTACTTAAGAAGCCTGGCCTAGATCGCAGCGTGCTGGCCAATTTTAGGCCTATCTCCAAGCTGCCCTTTATCTCTAAGGTCTTGGAGAAGGTCGTATATGTTCAGCTACAGTCTTTTCTCGATGTACATGGTGTCCTGGAGGTGTTTCAATCTGGTTTTAAAACTATGCATAGCACAGAGTCAGCTCTACTCAGAGTTTTTAACGACATCCTCCTGGCTAATGACTCCGGTGACCATGTAATTCTTGTTCTGTTGGACCTGACTGCAGCGTTTGACACCGTGGACCATAGCACCCTAGTGGCTCGGTTACGCCACCTAGTGGGCATCGGTGGCACTGCGCTAGAGTGGTTCAAGTCATATCTGACTGACAGAAGTTTAAGTGTAAGCCTTGGTACCTCGGAGTCCAGCCCCGCTCCACTGCTGTATGGGGTTCCACAGGGGTCGATTTTAGGGCCCCTGCTTTTTTCTTTGTATTTACTGCCTTTGGGCTCCATCTTGAGAAAGCACGGCATCCCTTTCCATTGCTACGCTGACGACAGTCAGATATATGTGCCACTTAAGAAAAAAGATGCTTTCTCCCTCACACCGCTCCTGTCATGTCTCAAAGACATCAAGGCCTGGATGGCCTTGAACTTTTTAAATTTTAATGAGAAGAAAACAGAAGTGATAGTGTTTGGCCCTAGTGGCTCTTGTGTGACCCCTCCTTTTGACTTGGGCCCTCTGGCAGATTTTATAAGACCAACTGTGTCAAATTTAGGTTTTAAGATGGACAGTGATTTTAAATTAGATCGTCAGATTAGTGCTGTTGTGAGGTCAAGCTTTTTCCACATCAGGCAGCTGGCTAAGGTGAAGCCTTTCCTTAAGCACAAGCACTTTGAAACGGTAATCCACGCCTTCGTTACATCTCGGCTGGATTACTGTAACTCACTGTACCTTGGAGTCAGCCAGTCCTCCCTCGCACGGCTCCAGTTAGTGCAAAACGCGGCTGCTCGCCTCTTAACTGGAGTTCGTAAGAAGGAGCACATAACTCCCATCCTGGCCTCCCTCCACTGGCTGCCTGTGCATTTTAGAGTCCATTTTAAGATTCTTTTATTTGTTTTTAAATCTTTAAATGGTCTCGCCCCACTGTACCTCTCTGAGCTCCTCCACCCCTACGCTCCTGCTCGGTGCCTCAGGTCAGCTGATCTGCTGCTCCTGGAGGTACCGAGGTCAAAACGGAAGCTCAGAGGGGACAGATCTTTCTCTGTTGCAGCCCCCAAACTATGGAATGAGCTGCCTTTGCACATCAAACAAGCCTCCTCACTGTCCATTTTTAAAAGTCATCTTAAAACCTATTTTTATTCCTTGGCTTTTAACCACGCATGAGACTTTGCTCTTGTTTTTAGTGTTTTATGGTTTGCTTTTATTTATTGTTTTTTAAATTGTCTTTTAAAAAGCAATAAATCTATTTATTTTAGTGTTTATTTCCTGTTTTATTTATTTTATTGTCTCTTGTTCTGTTTGTTTATGTACAGCACTTTGTTGCGGCTGTTGTTGCTTTAAAGTGCTTTACAAATAAAGTTGAGTTGAGTTGAGTTGAGTGTTGGTGTTGTATTGGTAGGTGTCTTTTTCCAGGTGGTGTATTGGTAGGTGTCTTTTTCCAGGTGTTGGTGTTGTATTGGTAGGTGTCTTTTTCCAGGTGGTGTATTGGTAGGTGTTGGTGGTGTATTGGTAGATGTTGGTGTGGTATTGGTAGGTGTTGGTGTTTTATTGGTAGGTGTTGGTGGTGTATTGGTAGGTGTTGGTGTTGTATTGGTAGGTGTTGGTGGTGTCTTTTTCCAGGTGGTGTATTGGTAGGTGTCTTTTTCCAGGTGGTGTATCGGTAGGTGTTGGTGGTGTACTGGTAGGTGTCTTTTCCAGGTGGTATATTGGTAGGTGTTGATGGTGTATTGGTAGGTGTTGGTGGTGTATTGGTAGGTATCTTTTCTAGGTGGTTTATTGGTAGGTGTTGGTGGTGTATTGGTAGGTGTCTTTTTCCAGGTGGTGTATTGGTAGGTGTTGGTGTTGTCTTGGTAAGTGTCTTTTTCCAGGTGGTGTATTGGTAGGTGTTGGTGTTGTATTGGTAGGTGTCTTTTTCCAGGTGGTGTATTGGTAGGTGTTGGTGGTGTATTGGTAGGTGTCTTTTTCCAGGTGTTGGTGTTGTATTGGTAGGTGTCTTTTTCCAGGTGGTGTATTGGTAGGTGTTGGTGGTGTATTGGTAGATGTTGGTGTGGTATTGGTAGGTGTTGGTGTTTTATTGGTAGGTGTTGGTGGTGTATTGGTAGGTGTTGGTGGTGTATTGGTAGGTGTTGGTGGTGTGTTTTTCCAGGTGGTGTATTGGTAGGTGTCTTTTTCCAGGTGGTGTATTGGTAGGTGTTGGTGGTGTACTGGTAGGTGTCTTTTCCAGGTGGTATATTGGTAGGTGTTGGTGGTGTATTGGTAGGTATCTTTTCTAGGTGGTTTATTGGTAGGTGTCTTTTTCCAAGTGGTGTATTGGTAGGTGTTGGTGGTGTGTTTTTCCAGGTGGTGTATTGGTAGGTGTCTTTTTCCAGGTGGTGTATTGGTAGGTGTTAGTGGTGTACTGGTAGGTGTCTTTTCCAGGTGGTATATTGGTAGGTGTTGATGGTGTATTGGTACCTCCTTCCTTCTTTCTCTGTGTTTTACCAACTGAACTGGTGATTTGTGTCTTGTTTCTTGTATGTAAATGTAAATGTGGTTGTAGCTACGTGGGTGGGTGGAGGCTACATCAACGGGACAGCGGAGTACGTGTACCTGCCTGACTACGGCCTGGCCTGGGCTCAGGCTCCCTTCGGTTACGCTCTCAGCCTGGTCGTCGGTAAGAACCATCACACCTTTCTTAACTACACCGTACAGAGCAAGCATGGAGTGTGATCAGTAAAGTGTCAAAAGAACAATGGTAATAATATTATATGTCATAATATATAAGTAAGAAGGCAGGATTCACTGCAAACACTTTTAATTACCATAAATCAGAGAATAGCATAAAAACTTTAACTTTTACTGTCATTAACAGTAGAAAACACACAGTTTCAGACTGGCTTCATGACGATCACCCTGTTTGTCTAAATCATCAGGTGGCCTTTTCTTCGCCAAGCCCATGCGTTCCCGTGGTTACGTCACCATGTTGGATCCCTTCCAGCAGCTGTACGGGAAGAGGATGGGCGGCCTGCTCTTCATCCCCGCCCTCATGGGGGAGATCTTCTGGTCTGCAGCCATCCTCTCGGCCCTGGGTGGGTAACTACTGGACAGGAGGCTGAGATAGTAACACCTCCATGTTAACTACTGGACAGGAGGCTGAGACAGTAACACCTCCATGTTAACTACTGGACAGGAGGCTGAGATAGTAACACCTCCATGTTAACTACTGGACACGAGGCTGAGATAGTAACACCTCCATGTTAACTACTGGACAGGAGTCTGAGATAGTAACACCTCCATGTTAACTACTGGACAGGAGGCTGAGATAGTAACACCTCCATGTTAACTACTGGACAGGAGGCTGAGATAGTAACACCTCCATGTTAACTACTGGACAGGAGGCTGAGATAGTAACACCTCCATGTTAACTACTGGACAGGAGGCTGAGAGAGTAACACCTCCATGTTAACTACTGGACAGGAGGCTGAGATAGTAACACCTCCATGTTAACTACTGGACACGAGGCTGAGATAGTAACACCTCCATGTTAACTACTGGACACGAGGCTGAGATAGTAACACCTCCATGTTAACTACTGGACAGGAGGCTGAGAGAGTAACACCTCCATGTTAACTACTGGACAGGAGGCTGAGACAGTAACACCTCCATGTTAACTACTGGACAGGAGGCTGAGATAGTAACACCTCCATGTTAACTACTGGACACGAGGCTGAGATAGTAACACCTCCATGTTAACTACTGGACACGAGGCTGAGATAGTAACACCTCCATGTTAACTACTGGACACAAGGCTGAGATAGTAACACCTCCATGTTAACTACTGGACAGGAGGCTGAGATAGTAACACCTCCATGTTAACTACTGGACAGGAGGCTGAGATAGTAACACCTCCATGTTAACTACTGGACAGGAGGCTGAGAGAGTAACACCTCCATGTTAACTACTGGACAGGAGGCTGAGACAGTAACACCTCCATGTTAACTACTGGACACGAGGCTGAGATAGTAACACCTCCATGTTAACTACTGGACACGAGGCTGAGATAGTAACACCTCCATGTTAACTACTGCACAACCTCACCTATATGACCTGATTATTATCATTTTAATTTTGACTTACTGGATCAACATTTTGAACGCACAAAAAATACACAAAAACACACCTAACACAGAAACACACCAAGAACACACAAATACACACAAAAAAACACACAAAAACACACCAAAAACACACAAAACACACCAAAAATACACACAAAATTACAAAAACACACATAAGAAAGCCTTTTTTTACAAAAACAACCACATATAAAAACCCACTTAAAACCCACAAAAACACACCGAAAACACATACATTTTTAAAAACAAAAACCACCCAAAAAATGACAAAAAACACACAAAAAACACAGAAAGAACACACACACACAAAAATTGACAAAAATCACACAAAAAACACACCGAAAACACAAACAAAAACCACATAACTTTTTTTTTTTTTAAACACACAAAAAACACACATAAAACACACATAGAAAAAAAAACACACAAAAACACACACAAAAATTGACAAAAATCACACAAAAAACATTAAAGACAAAATACTACATTAAAAATGCTGAATGCAAACTGCAAAATTTGAAAACCTACAAAAACTTACACCTGGTCAAGATGTTTTTACCTTTGCTGAAAAAGAGTTGAGCATTAAATTGGACATGGAAACTTGTGGAAAAGCCAAAACTTTAGAGTTCGGCTGACAGCAGGAAACATGCTGCTGAACGTTTCTACATTGTGACGTCATGAAGCAGTTTTGCTCCGGAGCTTGAATGTAAAGTGATGAAGTGAACTGTTGTTGACAGGAGCCACCCTGAGCGTCATCGTGGACATAAACATCAACATGTCGGTGGTGATCTCGGCCCTGATCGCCATCTTCTACACTCTGGTTGGAGGACTCTACTCCGTCGCCTACACAGACGTGGTCCAGCTCTTCTGTATCTTCGTGGGCTTGGTGAGTTTCACACTGATAAAAATGCGTCTCTAAAACCAGATAAAAGAGTAAATCTGAGGGAAATGATCTTGCTGCATGGACAGATAATTTACCTTGACAAGATTTCTCAAATTAAGATTATTTACTGTCATGGTTTAGCAGTTTTTCACCGTAAAATCTACAGACATTTTTTACAGTGTATATAACAATAATCCTACGTGCTGTGTGTAGTGGATCAGCGTGCCTGCTGCCCTCTCCAATCCGGCCGTGACAGACATCAGCATCACAGCCAAGGAGGTGATCTACCAGACGCCCTGGCTGGGCAAGATCGACCCCGAGGACAAATGGCTCTGGGCCGACAACTTCTGTCTGCTGGTGAGAGTTTTTAATCTGAACATTCATTAAAAGAAAGTTCATACCAGTGTGTGTTAGTGTTAGTGGAGGTCAGGCTGACTGTGTGTTGTTTGCTGTGTGTATTTACTGGTTTGCTGTGTGTATTTACTGGTTTGGTGTTTCTGTTTCTAGATGTTGGGGGGGATTCCCTGGCAGGTCTATTTTCAACGGGTTCTTTCTGCCTCTTCAGCTACCTACGCCCAGGTCCTCTCCTTCCTCGCCGCCTTCGGCTGCTTGGTCATGGCCGTCCCCTCGGTCCTCATAGGAGCTATAGGGGCCTCCACAGGTAAATACACACACACACACACACACACTAAGAGCTATAGGGGCCTCCACAGGTAAATACACACATACTAAGAGCTGTTTGGGGCCTCAGCACTCACTTCATGTTAGTTTCTTTTTTAGCGATGCTTTCAAAGTGTACCAGAATTCAAACCTGCTTCTTCAGAACATGTAGAAGTTGATTGTAAAATGGTTTGGTACATAAAATGTAAGGAAGACAAAGAAGAGCTCTTGCTATATGTATTTATTCTAGTAGCAGTTATGTGTAGCTGTGAATACAAAGGACCTAAAACCTTTTTCTAAAGCATAAATTAAGATTATTGTCACCAGTAAAGGCCAGTATCCATTGCACTACAAAAACCAGCTGACAAAATATCCATCCATCCATCCATTCTCGTCCGCTTATCCGGGGCCGGGTTGCGGGGGCAGCAGGCTAAGCAGGGCATTCCAGGCTCCCCTCCACAACGTCCAGCTCCTCCTGGGGGACCCCGAGGCGTTCCCAGGCCAGGAGAGAGATATAATCCCTCCACCGTGTTCTGGGTCTTCCCCGGGGCCTCCTACCAGTTGGACCTGGAACTCCTCTAATGGGAGGCGCCCGGGAGGATCCTTACCAGATGCCCAAACCACCTCAGCTGACTCCTTTAGAGGAGAAGGAGCAGCGGCTCTACTCCGAGCTCCCTCTGGATGTCGGAGCTCCTCCCCCTATCTCTAAGGCTGAGCCCAGCCACCCTACAGAGGAAGCTCATTTCAGCCGCTTGTATCCAAGATCTCGTTCTTTGGGTCGCTACCCAAAGCTCATGACCATAGGTGAGGGTTGGAACGTAGATGGAGCGGTAAATCGAGAGCTTTGCCTTCAGGCTCAGCTCCTTCTTCACCACGACGGTCCGCTACAACGACCACATCACTGCTGACGCTGCACCAAACCGCCTGTCCATCTCACGCTCCGTTCTACCCTCACTGCTGAACAAGACCCCCAGATACTGGAACTCCTTCTCTAGAGGCAGTACCTGTCTCCACCCAGAGTGGGCAGTACCTGTCTCCACCCAGAGGGGAGCAGTACCTCTCTCCACCCAGAGTGGGCAGTACCTGTCTCCACCCAGAGGGGCAGTACCTCTCTCCACCCAGAGTGGGCAGTACCTGTCTCCACCCAGAGGGGGCAGTACCTGTCTCCACCCAGAGGGGGCAGTACCTCTCTCCACCCAGAGGGAGCAGTCCACCGTTTTCACCCAGAGAACCATGGCCTCAGACTTGGAGGTGCTGACTCTCATCCCAATAGAGAGAGTCCAGCCTCTCTCCAGGAGTTTGGTTCAGAGCCCAGGCTATGCGTGGAGGTGAGCCTAACTTTTTCTAGCTGGTAACGCTCCACCTCCTGCACAAGCTGGGGCTCCTTCCCCGCCAGCGAGGTGACGTTCCACGTCGCCAGAGCTGCTGGAGCCGAGGGTCAGGGGTCAGGGGTCAGGGGTCAGGGGTCAGAAGCCCAGGTACCCTCCTTCACCTGCTGCCCGACTCTTTACACACCCGACCCCTATGTTTCTTCGGGCTGAGCCCGGCCACCAGACTCTCGCCTGCGTGTTCCCCTCCCGGGTCTGGCTCCAGGAGTACCCGTGCCGGGGAGGTACTCAATCTTTTGTGTTCCCGCATCATAAGGGTCCTTGAATGGCTCTTCGTCTGGCCCCTCCCCTGGGACCACTTTGCCTTGGGAGACCAGGAGCTGCTGTCTTGACAACACAGCTCCCAGGATCACTGGAGCACACAAACCCTCCACCGCGTTAAGGTGGCGATTCTTGGAGGAGACTGACAAAATATAAGAAATAAATAATTAGAATTAACCAAATACGTGCTTGAAACAAGTCAAATTATCTGCCAGTGCAGTAAGTTAATGTTTCTTTGTAAGAATTCTTTAAATAAGTAAAAATATCTAGAAACTGGAAAAACCAATGATGTCTGGAAATAAATACAAATATTCTAATTTTGAGCATGTGTGGCTTGAAAAGCCCGACTGTAGTAACATTAAAATTAGCCAGAAATACATGAAATGAGCATCTTTTGGTGATAGCAAATTGATGAAAAAAGACACAAATTGACCAAAAAAAGACAAATTGACCCAAAAATAAAGACATAAAATGACCAAAAAAGAAAGTAAAATGCTTTTGAAATAACATTTAAACTACATGCAACTAAAACTCTCAACTGGAACCAATATTTTAGGTAAAAACTCACCATATTCAACAGTTGAATAGATTGAAAAGCATGAAAAAGCTCACAATGTCAATCCTAAAAACAAGTCTTTACACAATAAGATAATTAAATAAGCACATAATAATAATTCTAATAATTAAATAAGCACATAAAGCTATGGCCAGTAGGTAAATTATATTCAAAACAATATAAGATACTATTGCTAGACGTAAGAAGAAAATACTTGGTCAGCTTCATGTTTTTTGCAGTGTGAGTATTAAGGTAAATAGATTTATGTTATTTACATCTAGATTAGATGCCTGCAAATGATAAAAAATGATCAAACTGCAATGACACAATATTTCTATTCTACACACACCGTTGTGTCTGGATTGCAGCTGTTCTATCACACACTGATCCATGAATGATATGCACACACACACACACACACACACACACACACACACACTAGTGATTAAGCGGTTAATGAAAGATCACAGGACAATGGAAACATCCAGGAATCTGATCTTTTATTCAAACAGGAAGCTGTGATCAAAGGAAACATGAAGCCTTGGTGGGGTGTTCGGAGCCCAGCAGCTTTATTTATTTTCAGATGATACAGTATGTGGAGGGTAAACAACATCAGATGGAAGCTGTCTCCAGGAGAGAGTCATCAGCCCATTGACTGAATATTACATCTGAAGACGAGCTAATTAATCCGCTCCGTCTGAAGCTGTTTCATGTAGAACCGCTCTGCTTGTGAATATCCAGACAGACTGTTTCCCTTCGGAGGATGAAGAGAAGGATGGAAACGTAGAGGAGAGATAGAAATATGTCAATGGGTTTAAGAGAGAACAAGAGAGGAGGCCTGATAGATGTTTTTAAAGGTCAGAAGGAGGAACAGACTCTCCATCAGCCTCAGATGGACGTTGGATTCACAGCAGATTTCTGTATGCTAACATGTTAAACAGTGACAGTTCTCATGCTAAACTTCATGCTGCAGCTCCTAAAGATCTGCATGTCAGCACGCTGGAGTTGATTACCTTTTTCAGTGTTTCCTCCCTGAAGAAACACAGTTTTTCTGTCTATTTGGTGCATTTCTCACATCACTATTTACATTTACACAACAGTTAATACATTTCTCAAAACAATTAGTACAAACTACAACAAAACCTAGTTAATAACCTGTAAAGCGTGTCACTGTCTCAGAATGGATCAAAGCTCATTCCTCTACAGCAAATATTCATGCCAATGAAAGAGTCATCAAGATAAAAAGTCCTGACACCATGTTGATGAACCAGTTAGTCAAATGATCTATCTATCTATCTATCTATCTATCTATCTATCTATCTATCTATCTATCTATCTATCTATCTATCTATCTATCTATCTATCTATCCATCCATCCATCCATCCATCCATCCATCCATCCATCCATCTATCTAGATAGTTAAATGGTCTCTCTCTCCGTCCATTCGTCCGTCTATCATTATGACAGTTTACTCTGTAAATGTTTCCAATGATGAAAAATCAGATCTCGGTGATTCTACCTGAAAATGCTTCAGACAGACTTTATACTATTTACAGCCATTTGAAAACTACAGTAAAGTTTCACATTACTGTATTTAGTGAGGTAACTGAGTACAACACACTGAATATGGATGCTTCATAGTTTTACTGCACATGCTCTTTGCAATTCTAATTTGTTGACAGCATTGTGCATTCACAAGTTAATTTTGACTGACATGACATAAGCAATGATGATGTTATAAAACAGCAGAGAGTTATATGAAAGCACTTGATGAATGTCCAAAAGCATTTGTAACTTGTTATAAGGAGAGAAACTGCTACTATGATGACCTCAATGACTAAATGTTGTGCAGGTTGAACTAACTGTTGTGTAAATGTTAATAGTGATGTGAGAAATGCACCAAAGAGACTGAGGAAAACTGTAATATGCCCTCATCAATGCAAACATCTATAATTCATCAGCTCAAAATGTCTCATTAAAATCAATGGCTTCCCCCAAACATGAATCATTTTTAATGAAATGATTATTAATAACATTTACAATTAAAATGCAATTAAACTACATGATGTATTGTTCAACACTGGCTCATATTTTACATTTGGACCAATGATCCAACAGGCGTATTAACCATACATTGATGGACGTCATATTTTCATCCATCCATTATTTCTGGTTTTCTTTTTACAGCATGTATTTTTCACCAACAGCACAGCATTACATTGATAACCCCTGCTGTATTTCAGCACACAGACTTTTGTTTCTCAGCAACTAAAACAGGTGTATCCACAGGGAGCTTTATAATAAGGTCTCAGAGTCTGAAAAGCAGAGGGATTACTGGAGAAATTGTATTGATCCCCAAATGTAATCAGTCCATTTAAATTCCACAAGTCAGCCAGGAAGTTAATTGTGTTATTCCAAGTTCAGAGGGAGAAATAATATGCCTTGATAATTCTTTTGACATTTGCATCTTTTCACTGCAGAAAGTCAGCTCTTAAAAACAAGAAAAATGTACAAAAATGAGGTGTATTTTGCTTAAAAATAGCAAAATTATCTGCCAATGGAACAAGGAAATTTATCTTGTCAAGACTTTCCAAAACCAGTAAAAATATCTAATCTCAATGAACCACAAATACCTTAGAATTAGTGTATTCTAACTAAAAACAAGTGACTTTTTCTTGATTCTAATGAAATACACATATTTTCTCAATATGTTGAAAAATATTCTTGAATTAATAATCAGTAAATGCTAGAGCCATCATCTTGACATAATGATATGATAGGCATTATATTTATAGAAACCAGCAAAGTCACTAAAAACTAGTCAACTTTTCTTCAGACAGATACAAAGATTTTTATCTGTGAATCGTGAAATCTTTATATCAAACAAGTGAAACAGTCTAAAATAAAAACTGCTGACTAAGAAGAACTATCTTATCAGACTAAAATAAGCAGATATCCCCTTGATCTGAGCTATTTACTCTGACTTAGATTTCAGTTTTTGCAGTGTTACATCATTTTTTACCATGTCTCCTGTTTTCTCTTCCAGACTGGAACCAGACCAGTTATGGGCCCATCCCTCCGAAGGACAAGGACCAGTCGGACATGATCCTCCCCATCGTGCTGCAGCATCTCTGCCCTCCCTACGTCTCCTTCTTCGGTCTGGGAGCGGTGTCGGCTGCCGTCATGTCCTCAGCCGACTCATCCATTCTCTCAGCCAGCTCCATGTTCGCCAGAAACATCTATCAGCTCGCTTTCCGCCAGTCGGTAAGAGTGCCTCCAATCATACAGACACACATCTTCACAGTTTCAGCCAGCGGTTACAAGCATCAGTCAAATAATCCATAAATCGATTCTAGTTTCGTCCCAGTGGCTTCTGGTTTGTCAGATGATTGTACTGGTGCACAAACAAAACAAGAACCCAAGCATTCAAACAGAAAAGGTCAGATTCAAAAGAACTGAAACATGGAATTCTTTCAAAAATCAAGAATAGACATTAGAGATTATGAATTAATTGCATACTGACATGAAATATGTACCCAGCCATGCTAGCAGCATGCTAGTAGCACGGCTCCAGGGATGACTGTTGGCCGGTCAGCTGCAATATCTAAAATAAACTAATGGATGGATTGACCTTTGGCAGAGACACTGTGGGAGCGTGTCTATGTTCCCCTCTTTGTATGAGACTGGGGAACATAGGACCGTTTTTCCTATGTGTCCTATGTTCCCCGGTCTGTTACTTTTTCCACCATTACTGCCAAATTCCATGGGAAATAGCCCAAGAGAGAAAGAAAGACAGCCCTGTGTGGGATTTATTGACAAGTATCACAAAACAGATACAATATTCAAGATACACAAACCAGATCCTTGATTCGAACAGCAACTGCACAGTTTTCCTATTTCTGTTACTATTATACATAATGTTGGTGTGTCAGGTCTCTTGCTGTCCTGTTATTGTTCCAAATGGTGCAGTGGGATTTCCTAAATCAGAGCTTCTCATATGTTAATCAAGCAGGAGTTTCCTGTAAAGAGACTGAGACTGATTTCTGTGTTGGTTAAACCATATGTGAGGCATTTTTAAACTGCTATATGTCTGATATTTTAACACATCTCCAAATTAATACACAACAAACTCTCTCGTCATACCGTTACCTTACATAATGTTTTCAATCTGATCTTCTTCACATGTTGTGTTTTCCTCTTCGCTCTCTTTCTCTTTCTCTCCTCCAGGCTTCAGATTCTGAGATTGTTTGGGTGATGCGCTGCACCATCTTTATATTTGGAGCTCTTGCCACTGCTATGGCGTTGTTAACAGGATCCGTGTACGGCCTGTGGTACCTGAGCTCTGACTTGGTGTACGTCATCATCTTTCCCCAACTTCTCAGCGTGCTGTTCGTCAAAGGCACCAACACCTACGGCTCCGTGGCGGCCTATATCTTTGGTCTTCTGCTGCGCATTGGAGGAGGGGAGCCCTACCTCAAACTGCCTCCCTTCATCTACTACCCCGGTTGGGTGACCCAGGAGAGGACCCACCATCTCACTGGGGATGTTGAGTACTTCATCCAGCAGAGGTTCCCATTCAAGACTATGTCCATGCTGGCGTCCTTCTTCGCAAATGTGTTCTTTTCATACCTGACAAAATACCTATTTGAAAGTGGTATGCTGTCACATAAGTACGACTTCCTCGATGCTGTGGTGTCCAAGCATAGCAAAGAGATCATGGACAAAGCCACGCTAGTGAGCAACCATGACAACATCATTCTTTCGGAGATGGCGCCGGTAAGGCAGGCCATTGGAGCGTCACTCACTGGGACATTCATCAATACTGAGGTTCTCAGTGATGACGGGGCGTCCAGTCCAGAGGCTTTTCACAATGAAAACTAGGCAACAAAGGCACAAAGAAAGTTGGAACCAAGGAATTTGAAGAAGAAGGAATTATCTAAAGGCATCGACGTTCTTCAGGAAACTTGCTACTGCCGCCGCACTGGAAGCCAAACCAACAGAAATCTGCTGTGGCTTCCGAGTGACTCCACAAGTTTGTTTTATGCTGATGACATGGTGCCTCCTTCTTTTTTAAGATCCCTTGAGTTGACTGTCAATCAGCCGTGTCAAACATACCACACTGGAAAAAAAAGGTGTTTAGTCTAAAAACCAGATCAAACAGTAAATCTGAGGGAAATGATCTGCTGCATGGACAGATAATTTACCTTGACAAGATTTCTTAAATTAAGATGATTAAATCTAGAGAGAAGCATGTTGAACACTTAAAATAAGAAATTAACTCTTGAAACAAGATCAATTATTTAACACTTCTAAACCTAAAGTTTATTTTTATCTTGGAATCTTCTAGATTTAATATTCATAATTCAAGAAATCTTGTCAAGGCAAATTATTTGTCCATGCAGCAAGATCATTTCCCTCAGATTTACTGTTTTATCTTGGTTTTAGACACACCTTTTTTGCAGTGCACACTCCTTCTTTTTTTAATCATGACTGTGAATCTACAACCACTACAACCATATTCATTGAAGTGCTTCGACAGCGATTGGAGGGACGTTCAGGGGGAACAAAGATTGACTGCAGTGGACACCTGCAAGTGTTTGCTGTAGGTAAAGAGAATAGTGCAATATCTAAGCAAGGAACTGGATCCAGTGTGTCTGTGTGCGTGTGAGAGAGTTGACAACAAAGCAGTGAATGCTCCAGAAACGTTTTTATGTTTTAAGTTTGCGTAGGGTAAATGTATTAATAGAGCAATAATATTTGTAGGGTCTATGTTGTTTGGATAGATACACTGTACTGTACGTTTGTAAGTTATTGTCATTGTTTTTAACTTGAAAACCAATAGATATTTCTTATTTACGTTACGGGCATACTCGTTAGTTCGAGTGTTGATTTAAGAACCACATGCCACCGTGATATTACCAAACCCTTGACATGTATAACTGAAGGTTTATATTGGATGATTCTGCAGATTACATTCACTTTTATCTCTGTTTTGGTCTCCACCAACTCCTGAGGTAAAAATCTGGGTTTTTAGCTGCTACAGTAGTGTACAGTAGGTTTACCAGAGCATTCTGACATATTAAACAACCTTCACTACCTTCAACTGGACACTTAACACTGGACGTTAGCTTTGTTCTGCAGAATCATGATGTATGAATGTAATTCCATAAGAGCCTCAGCTTTCATTGTACACATTCAAATTGCTGATATAAACGTGGATTCTTTTAGGTTTTTCTTGTGTTGCTTCCAACCAGCCATTGGCTTCCATTCATTTCATACGTTGTGAAAATCAATTTGTCAAACTTACGATTGTGTCATCTTTGTATTGATGTGAATTTACAACTGCATTGCTACATAATAACACTGACAACAATTAAAGCACATATGATGTTAATTTTGCAAGTTAATTTTCATAAATGAATGAATGGAAACCAATGGCAGCCTGGAAAGTATCACAGCTCAGAACTCTAAAACACGACATTAAGCATTTTAAAGGACTGATACTGTCCTTCTAAAATGATCTATTCTGAGATATGTGCATGTGTGTGTTTGTTTGCTCATCCTAAAGCTGTATTGATGGTTCCAGCCACAGCAGGTTAGTGGAGACAGGAAATGATTGTTCCAGGATGGTGTCAGTAACACCCGTCATCATCGACCCAGCTCCCAGTCGATTCGACCCTCAGGACATTTGATTAATGCTGCACGGAGGTTTGAACCTGCAGTTTATAAGGGTTTGTTTGACAGTGTGTTATATAGAGTGATGAAAGTCTAAATCAGGGGTCGGCAACCATTGTTGGCCAAAAAAAGGGAAAACTTGTCAGAATAGAGCCGCAAACTATATTTTGAGCCTTATAATGGAGATAAAACAACCTACTAAGTCTAAGTTAGCCTACCAACATTACTAAGTGCAAATAGGAGGTTGAAGAAATATTGAAAGTTAGCTCAGTGGTTCCCAAAGTTTTTTTACTGGGCTCCCTTTTCTATCTATCAAGCAAGAATGGTCGTCATATTTTTCATTCTTGTTTTTTGTATTTGTAATATTTCAAGTAGAGTCATAATCTGATTTTGCTTTTACCACACTGTTGTTTGTAGAAATAACAGTAAAACACTGTCAAATTACATCAGATATAGGGCGTAAAATTAAAAATTGTATATCGCCGTATTAGACACTTTTAATTCCCATAAATTGCTGTAAAAATATAACATTTTCATGCAAAATGTATGGAGAAATACCATGATGTCTGAATGAATAACACAATTACCCAAAAAATAACGGGAATATATTTTTGTCTAAATGACAGTTTTTGCTGATATTTACCTTTCAATTTAGAGTAGAAAATCCACTCACTGTAATTTTTACGGTGAAGTTCTGGCAACCACAGCTGCCGGTATTTTACCGTAAATTAAACAGATTAATTTTTACAGTGGAGCATTGGAAAACAATGAAATTATTTCAATTTAGCCTTGCCACGCCCCCCTTTTGTAACCCTGGCCCCCCCAGGGGCCACGCCCCCCAGTTTGGGAACCACTGGCCTAGCTAGAGAAACTCAAAGCTGGACTTGAAGTTGACAAAATGTTTAAGTTAAGGTTCAGGCCAGAGATTTTCGTGAGCTATAATGAATATTTTAGTTGATAAGCAATGATAAATGAAAACAAAAATGTAAGAAAATGACCATTTTGTTTCGTATCGGGTTTTTGTGTGAAAGCCACAGGGCCAATGCAAACAGCCTGAAGAGCCACATGTGGCTCCGGAGCCTCAGGTTGCCCACCCCTGGTCTAAATGTTGTTTCTGGTTGAGCCTCACACATTAATCCCCAACGTCTTCACCTCGTCTGGCTGGTTTGAACCACCGACTCACTGCTGCTCTGTACGATGAGAATCAGGTCCAGGAGTTGTCACTTTATATGGTGGTTTTTGGCTTTGTTCTGTGTTATCTGTACTGTTGTCCAGTTGACTTTTCTCTGTTGATCTCCACTCAGACTTGTTGAGGTTTGTTGGTGTCTTTTTGAATCTTTGGACCCGCCTTAATTCAAAGGTCAGCCATGGAAAATGAGGGAAAACAGTGAACACTTTTCTAGAAGTCACTTTTCAGTTGAAGGATAAGTCTGGATAGATTGTGTATTTTATTTATTGTCAACAAGTAAGACCAAAACCAACACTGTGTTAGTCTGTCTGCCTCTCAGTGTTCTCTGGCTTCCAAACTCCATCTAAAGCTGCAGGCTGGTTTATTCAGACCGAAGGGTAAGTGGGGAATGAAGTCTTTATTGGTGCTCGCTTCAAGGCCACCAGACTTCATTGACAAAAGCAAAGATTTCTGGGTGTCTTGGTATCTCTCTGGCCCCATAATCTCAGGCTGAGTATCAGTCCCGCCCCCACATCAACTCTACTAAACTAAACCATATCTATCAGTCCCGCCCCACATCATCTCTACTGAACTAAACCATATCTATCAGTCCCGCCCCACATCATCTCTACTGAACTAAACCCCGTCTACCTGTCCGGGCCGGTCCCGGGTGATCCAAACCATCCAAACACACTGCTGCATACAGCGTTCAGTTAGCATTACTAGCTCATTATTAGCTGACAATTTAAGTTGTTTTAATCACAAAAGGCTAAACTGTTCCTAACGGTCTGAATTACTTCCTGTTGCTAAAAACATGCTGCTTTCAAAATAAGAGCACAGTGTGTTAACAGAATCCATCACAAAATTTACAAGAAGACTATCAAAATAAGATGCCTTAAATAAAACATAGAAGAACCTTTATTCTCCTTCACAATACTTAATTAAAATATGCAATGATTAAGATCAGTGTATATATGAAATAGTGGCATTGGAATATGTGAGAGGACATAAAATTTGGGCTTTTTATGGACGAAAAAAATGCACGTTGGAAAATATGTGATCCCCCCCAAAGCTGTAAACCTGGAGGAAACACTGGATGTGATGATGTCACTGGTTTACCACCAATGGAGCTCTATGACACACAGGGACTGGATGAGGCCGATGGTGGCTCCATTTATTGTTGGTTTTGGTCTTTTCGAGGGTTTTGGTGACAATAATAAAATGCCGTCTATCCGTTCAGGTGGTCAGACTTAAAGTTCGTCTTTAGTGTTCCTGTTTCAGCCAAACCTGCTGCAGACTCACCTCGTCCAGCTGATCTCTTGTCTCTGAAACATAAATAACGTTTGTGGTTTATGGTTTTCCAGATGAACTATAGGTGGCTGCTGGTCTGATGCTATGCAACGTGTCAGGCTCTCTACTGGGTTTAATGTGAATGTAAACGTTCCTCCTCGTCATCAGAAGCCTCTAACGAGTGATTGTCGTCGCTTCGGTTCACAGAAAGAATCTCGTCAGCCGTCCAACCGGCACATCGTGGCTACGTGTCGTAAACTGCAATGATGCTGCTGTGTTTCTGTGTGATAAATGTATATACCAAAAAAAGCAAAGGAACAAATGAGTCTACTTTTAAATGCAGCACTGAAAAATGTTTGTTGACAGTGAAATTACAGCTATTTATTTATTTATTCATGCAGTGTCTATAAGAGTATAGTTGTAAACATGTGAGTCAGTTGAATAAATTATATTATTTAGCACAGTCACATGGTCTCTCTCCATATGTACACACTTTATACACACTCATAGAGTTTATTTTCTTTACACTTCACCGTGTGTGTTGTTGTTGTTGTTGTTGTTGTTGTTGTTGTTGTTTAGCATATGTGTTTCATACAGGCCAACACTGCAAAAAAGGTGTTTAGTCTAAAACCAGATCAAACAGTAAATCTGAGGGAAATGATCTTGCTGCATGGACAGATAATTTACCTTGACAAGATTTATTAAATTAAGATTATTAAATCTAGAAATAAGCATGTTGAACACTTAAAATAATAAATTAACTTAAGGTAAATTATCTGTCCATGCAGCGAGATCATTTCCCTCAGATTTACTGTTTGATCTGGTTTTAGACCTTTTTACAGTGAACTTTCAATATTTTTTCTTTTTGAACTATTTGATAAGATATGGAAATGATATGCAAAGACGTGCAAAGAAGTGTGTGTGTGTGTGTGTGTGTGTGTGTGTGTGTGTGTGTGTGTGTGTGTGTGTGTGTGTGTGTGTGAGTGTGTGTGTGTGTGTGTGTGTGTGTGTGTGTGTGTGTGTGTGTGTGTGTGTGTGTGTGGAGGGTTTAATCTCAGGGCCGCCTGCTTGGACGCATCAATCAAAACGCCCACCTCTGAATCCTATAACTGCCCGAACTGTCAGAGCTGTCAATCTTCTTCTTTTACACACACACACACACACACACACACACACACACACTCACGCACACACACACACACACACACACACACTTCTCATATCCCAGCATGTCGACAGTCTGACCCACAGCTGAATTCCTCAAATTGTGTTTTTCCTTCAATGTAGAAATAACAAAAGGAGGTTTTACACTGAAAAAAACATGAAGCTCACCAAGTATTTTCTTCTTCTATCTATCAATAGTATCTTAATTATCTTGTTCTGAGTATAATTTACCTACTGACCATAGCTTTATGTGCTTATTTAATTATTAGTATTATTATTATTATGTGCTTATTTAATTATCTTATTGTGTAAAGACTTGTTTTTAGGATTGACATTGTGAGCTTTTTCATGCTTTTCAATCTATATCTGATTATTATGTTTTCATTTTGACTGACTGGATCAACATTTTGTACACACAAAAAAACACATCAAACACACACACAAAATTACAAAACATTGTTTTTACAAAAACCACCAAAAAATGACAAAAAACACACATATAACAGACACAAAAAACAACAAAAACACGCATAAAACACACATAAAACACACATAAAAAACACACAAAAACACACAAAAAACACACAAAAATGGACAAAAACACATTACAACACACAAAAAACACATAAAACACACAAAAAACACATAAAAAGCACACAAAAACACACACAAAATGACAAAAAACACACATAAAATCCACAAAATTGACAAAAATCACACAATAAACAGCAAAGACAAAAATTTGCATTAAAAATGCTGAATGCAAACTGCAAAATTTGAAAAACCTGCAGAAACTTTAACTTGTTCGAGGTGTTTTTTACCGTTGCTGAAAAAGAGTCGATGCATTAAATGTGACATGGAAACTTTAGATTCATCTGCCAGCAGGAAACAATCTGCTGAAGGTTTTAGGTTGTGAAGAAGTCAAAGTGTTAAAAGTCAGAGTGTTAAATTAAAAATAAAAAGATAGAGAGACACAATGCAAACCTTTTATTATTACCTATATCTGCTTTAGACAGAACCCTGTTCATTTAGATTAAATCCATATCAAGAGAACAAACTGATATAATCACAATAATAAAGCACTTGGTGTATAAATGACTCATGATTTATAATCTCAGACTGAGTTCAGCCGACTGCTCTACTTTATGTAATTTGAGGGTTTGACATGAAATAAAAGCGGCTGTCTCCTCCTTTCTCAATACATTTCTTTATTTTACCTTTTCTCCGCTGGCTGACGCTTTAATGACGATTTCTATATTTGACGAGTCTCCGACTGCTCCTCTATAGACGCTTATTATGCTCTAAGGACTCATATCAGAATCAGTGAAAAGCTCCATGCTGGGTTTTTATATCTAGATTTATAATTTTCCACTAATTATATGTCTCACTGAGTCGTTCTGTTGCATTAGAGCCTCTTGTGTCTCTCGCTTCATTCATTTCATCCTGATGAATGAAACCGAGGCAGCGTTTCATTCTCCAGAGCTGAAATATAATATAAATATATATATAATATAATATCAAATATCACAGCTGACTCATGTGTTCACCTCCACACCATCAAACATCTAGCAGCCAGATATTATTAACCCTCGGGGCCTGTTTGACCTTTATATACCACATAGTATTTAATTTACTCATGTTTGGTGTTTGGTATTTTCTCAGCACAAGTTCAACATGATCTGATTATTATTTGTTCACTTTAACCCACTTTATTAACACATTGAGCCCAAAAATCATGAAATCTGAAATGATTATACTATTTATGACAATAAAAACCACAAATATGCTCAATTAACTGTTTCAGACCTGAAAAAATGTAAACATAGGTTACAAATATGAACATCTAAAGGTAAAATTCAAATATAATAAAACTATAAAGAGAAAATGACCATAAAACATTTATAGGAACAGTGTTGGATGATTAGATCTTCCTGCCTCGTCCCATCCTAGTTTTACAATTAAATATTTTTGTACTACCAGATTAAAACGATCATATCTTTGGTTTTACATCACCGAGGAGCATCAAACAGAAAACTGGAGAAAGTTTCAGTCTGTAACTTGGAGTGAAGTCAACAGCAGCGCTCCACGTCACCTTGTTTTTTGTCACGACGCTTTAAAAAAAAAACCCAGAGGATGAACCGCCTGAGTCCACGAAAGCCTGGAACTAGACTTCTTCACAACATAAAAACGTTCATTCAGCATTTTGAAGGCAACATTTTGTCTTTAATGTTTTTTATTTGTGTGATTTCTGTCCATTTTTGTGTGTTTTTGTTTTTTATGTGTGTTTTGTATGTGTTTTTATGTGTTTTTTTGTCATTTTTGGGGTGTTTTTAGTTAAAAAAAAAAAAAAAAAAGATGTGTGTTCAGTGTGTTTTTGTGTGTTTTGAGTGGGTTTTTATTTTATTTTTACGTGTGTTTTGGTAATTTTGTGTGTTTTTGTGTTTTTTTGTGTTGAAAATGATCCAGTAAGTCAAAATGAAAACACACCAACACGTCATGCTGAAGAGTTTTAAGTGTTTTTTACAGGCAGAATGAAAAGGAGTCTAAACCAAGAGAATAGCCCCAGACTCTGAAGGGTTAACAGAAGCTGAGCTGTTATTCTGTTATTCTGATGGAGGTTTCAGGCTTTGAGCAGCTTTAATAGTTTTCAGTGTAAATGTCAATGAAAGCTGCAGGTGACAGACCAGAGATTGGTTTGATATCATGGAAATAATAAAGTAGCATGTTTAAAGGTGTGTTACCATCTCACATCAGGAAGCTCATTTAAAACACACACACACACACACACACACACACACACACACACACACACACACAGTGACACATGTCAGCCTGCAGGCTGGAGATCCAGAGGAGCTCTCAGGCTTTTCTGCAGAACATCTGATATGATATTATCTCACATAGTTTAGATTCCATGTAGCTGCTTCAGTTTCAGGGTTCTGGTTCTTCATGCTGGCTCACTGAGCCTTCAACACACTGAATTATATATTCTATAGGCTGTTTCCACTACAGTCTCATACCCAGAATGAGGGTCTCTCTCTCTGAAACGCCTCTAATCTGAATCTGAGCCGTCCTAGAGGACTTTAGTCAGGACTTCTTTAGTCCCTGTAGAAGAGCAGGGTCTGTTTTCTCCTCTGAAAACAGCCTGGTTGCTGATTGGATAGAACACTAAGCAGGAAGTGACGTAGTACTGGACGCCACAACAACACGCAACGTTTGTTAAAGCTGGTGAAGCAGTGTTGGCAACTTAGCAACTTTGTTGCTATATTTAGCGACTTTTCAGACCCCCTTAGAGACTATTTTTTAAGAAAGCATCTGGAGGGATCAGAGACTCTGTTTAGTTTTCACCGTCGCTAACAAACGTGGGATTATTTCCATGGTGGGACCTTCAAGCTGCTCTGGCAGCTCTAATAAACTTACAGGAGTCTTTCCACCAAATGTCCAGGATATGTACAGATAGTATTAGTGAACAGAGAAGGATCTGGAATTACCTCCATCACATTCTGGATGCAGCGATTGGTGGGAGGAGCCAGACGGCTGTGAACGAGACCTGGGAGATCTAGTGATGGAGGAGAACTTTGTGGAAGGAGTAGCTGATGAAAACTTCCACATGTCCAATCACATTCACACACTTTAGATCACCGTATCAGCAGATTTCCTCCTGGAAACACTCAATAAACCAGGAATAAAAAGAGGAGACGAGACGCCACTTTAGTCTTCTGTTCAGACCGTCACCATGGAAACGGAGCCTCAGGCTCCAGAACTATGGGTCAGATTATGGTGTGAGTTAAAATCTCTACACTAAATTAACCCCGGTCTCCTGGTCCGTCCCTTTATTTGGTCTTTATGTTTGGCGTATTATTAGCCCCTCTGTACTCAATAATCAATAAAACATTTGTCCCGTGTGTTTCTCCACCAGTCCTCTCACTGAACCCAGTTTGTGTTTGAGATCTCTGCTTGTTGTATGTTCCAGTCGACCCTGCAGCCTCGCCTCCAGCTCCACCGCTCAGCGCTGACGTTTCCTCTGGTTGAAATGACAGAAAGTCCCTGAACGTCTCCAGCAGCATTTAGAGAGAGCAACACACACACACACACACATACACACACACACACACACACACATTCAGCCCAGAGCACAGCTCATCACTTATTCTCTCTTAGAAACAGGAAGTAGTAGAGAAACCAGCTCATTACACTCTGTGACACCCCTTACATGTTTTATTTATCAGGTACATATTATTCTACATCTTAATGCTTTGAGCATTTAATAACAGCTATGACTTATAATGTCTAATATTAGATATTTAATGCTTTGAGACGTATCCAGTTTAAAAGCTTTTCTTGGCTGTTAGATTCCGCTGAGATCATGGAAACAGTCAGGACGTTTACATGCCACTAGAAAAAAACAAGCTATTGTCTTAATGTGACTATAACTGGACAACTGAAGAACATCTAAACATGTTAGTCTGACTGATGTCAGAGTTCTCCAGCTCTGATCAGGACGCCCAGATAACGAGATTAGAAAAGAATTTACACCAGCATGACAAGACAACACAGGCTCCGCCCCCCACGCTGGAGTACGACCCGGAACAACAACATCCAAGAAACATTCACAGTCACATTACCCGGTCGCATTAGCCGGTCACATTAGCCCGTAGCATTAGAAGGTCGCATTAGCTGGTCACATTAGCTGGTTGCTCATTAGCCGGTCGCATTAGACGGTCACATTAGCTGGTTGCGCATTAGCCGGTCACATTAGCCGGTCACATTAGACTGTCACATTAGACACTCACATTAGCCAGTCATATTAGCCCGTAGTCAGATTAGTCAGTAGCGACAGCACAAAGTGTAACCTGAGGTGACCAGAAAGACGCCATATTAACCCTGAAACAGCGCCTGTCTCCACCCAGTGTTGCGGAGGAGGAGGCGTTCCGTCAGTTATTAGATTTTCTCAGCTGCATTTAAACTGGAACAAGGACAGGAGTCTATTAGACGCCAATATGGATTTTGAAGCATAGCTCCATTAAACTGTGCATGTAAACACGGTGAGTGAGTGAAGCTGGTGTGAGGCTGAAGGGTTAATAAACCTGAGACAGATGATCCACAGATGCAGATTACTGCTGCTGGAGGTGGAAGAATCAATCTGAAGAAGCAGCAGCTCGCCTTCATAAACTGAATGAATTGGCTCCGACGTGGATCCATTTCTGAAGCCGTCCATTGGTCTTTATGAGATAGCCTCAGACATTTATAACTATAGAGATCTATGAGAGGCTCAGAGCCCAGAGGAGGAGCAGAGAGGAAGGAAACAAGTCGTCTTACTAAATAATAATATAAACAAGGATTCATAAACAGCAGAGAAGAAACAATCACTGGAAACGTGAGCAAAGAAAATGAAATATTAAGACACCAAATAAAAGAAGAAGAAAGGCAGCGGGATGATGTAAGTTAGAGCAATAAATCTGGACTCGTTTACTGCTTTCTCAATATGGCCGACCTGGAAACAGACGTCGTCATTATTGTTATTAGACTAAGTGGTCCACTCCTCAGGACAGAGGAGGAGGAGGAGGAGCAGGAGCAGGAGGAGGAGGAGGAAGAGGAGGAAGAGGAGGAGGAGGAAGAGGAGGAAGAGGAGGAGGAGGAGGAGGAGGAGGAGGAGGAGGAGGAGGAGCAGGAGCAGGAGCAGGAGGAGGAGGAGGAGGAGGAGGAAGGCCAGACATTTACTGCCTCCAGCTGATATGAGAGTCTCCACCCGGCTCTCCTTGTTTCTGTCCTTCATCATCTCTTCTCTGATCTCATCTCCACCTATTAACGACTAAAATAACAGAATAACTGTCTCACTGTTTAAACCTGCACTGTAAAAAAATGTCTGTAGATTTTAGGGTGAAAAACTGCTAAACCACGACAGTAAAAGACGTAAAATGATAAATGTGTTAATTCAGTTTCAGTAACAATGAAACACTGTAAATGTTTATATCAGACAAAACCCAACCTGGTCTCACAGGAATCCGTGGAATAGCCACGGATTCGCTTAACTCAAAATCCGTGGAATAGCCACGGAATCACTCAAATTTCTGTGAAACTGACACGGATTTCGCTACAATGCAAGTTAATGACATCATATCCCGTGGCTATTCCATGGATATTTGTTCCTATTGGTTTGTTCCAAGTCACGTGACTTTCAAGGTTTCCGGCCGTCAGAACAAAAAAATCACCGGAAATGTCTTGGCCTGGAGAGTAACATATATCAACTTGAAGGTTCTATAATATTCTAGCTTTGAGATATTGACCTTTGAACCTTAACCCTGGGGCATATTTAAATGATTATAACTAAGAGACAGAAAGGGTTCCAGACATGAGACCTACTGTTATAGAAAGGTGTTGACATGGACTATAATGTGAGCATAGTCACTAAGGGGTGGGAGTGGGGGGGCTTTAGGATATGCTGAAAAAACAACAAATCCCCCATTGAACAAGACAATATTTAAATTCTGATGCCAAAAATGTGATTGACATCCCCTCAAACCCTGGAAAGCCACTAATTAAGTATTTCCAACTGCCAATTTTAGGGGAAACCCTGTTTTATTAAAAAACTACAACTCCCTAGACCTCTCTTCAGTACTTATGTCGACATCAGCATCATAGCTGTAGTTCTTCCGTTTTAGGGTTGTACTAGGGTTATGAAAACATATTTCTACCCAATATATTGAATATCACACACTGTCTAATAAATAATTATACTGCATGTATATTATCTATGCTAAAAAAAGACAACAATGTTTGTTTAATGAAGATATTTTAACTAAAACAGGAGAGCAGAGTCCGGGCCGTTTACAGTGAAGCGCGATTCAATGAGATCGCACCTCATCCGGTAGGATCGCATATGTGTATATATATATATGTATATGTATATGTATATGTATATATATATATATATATATATATGTATACATATATATATATCTCAATGTTACTGTTGTGCTGTGAGAGAAAAGTTCCAGTTTTTCTTTATTCCTTTGTGTTTTAAATGAGCTCAGATCTGTCACTCGCAGTCTGCTTTCAGCCTCAAGTGGCCATATTAGACACACACACACACACACACACACACACACACACACACACACACACACACATACACACACACACACACACACACACACACACAGAGCACTCTTCCTGACAGGTAAACACTTTCTATCCCTTGTGGGGAGATTTATCCACTATTAAAAAGGAAACAAACTCTTCCTAATTTCTTCCCCTGACGTCTCTTTACGCTTCATTTGTGAAATTATAAAGTTAAAGTGTATCTGAGTAACATGTGGGAGCATTTATCAACTCTTTTATTAGACTCTGCATCATCGTCACAGTGATACACTGATAATCTTCATTTAGTTCAGTCTAATGACATTATGATCTGGACGATACCTTCAGACAGGTAAACAGTCAGGACGGATCATTAAACATTATATTCTATATATAATATCTGCAGCTGTTATTGAGTTACCTCCAGTCAGACAGCATCATCATTATATTCTCTCCATGTTTCCTTGTTTACTGTTTCTGTGGAAATGGAATAATAGAAGTAATAACTTTAAATCCCTTTCCAGCTGATATTATGTCTGTTAAAGACACATTCACGCCTTTATTGATCAGACAGGTTAAACCATGTGATCACTATGATGCTGATCAGCTGATCACCTGTCAGACTGCAGAGCCAATCAGGGATCAGAAGATCATAGCAATTGTTCATTGTTCATCAGATGTGTTGATAAATATATTGGGAACCAAACTGGATATTGGACCATCACAAACTCAGACCCTGGTTGCCGTGGCAGCCATTTTTAAAATCGGCTCACTTTGAACCGTATGACATCAACTTCCTGATATGATATCCTGACACGCTTTTCACCAATAGATTCCTTAGATCTGTTTCATCAGATAGATTGATAAGATAGATCTGATGATAGAATGAAGCCCTCCAGCCCCGTGAGCCCGGTGGCTGGCCCATGATCCACTGAACCGCCAACAGAACACCAGAACGCCAACGAGTTCATTTATTACTGTAACATGCAGAGGAGATCTCAACATTTAGATGCATTTTCTTTCATTTGTTATTGTTTTACATTGTCAAAAGACATATTTTCACTTGAACTTTTGTGTAATTAATATTTGTGGTGTTGTAACCATGGTAACAGCAGCTTGAAGGACCAGGTTCTATCTACTGTAACAGCTGGCCGCCATGTTGGAAAATGGCCGCCATGGTCATCAGAATGTGAATATGCGATGGACCAATATCCAGACTTTTACTAAATATATTAAGCTATTTATGTACCAAATTTGGTGCTTTTATCACAAAATTAACAACAGGTTAGTGATGCCGCCTCACTATAAAACAATAATAACTATGATGCATTATAAGGGTTCATACATGCACACAGTATCAGATGTATTAACAAGCCTGTCTGCCAGCTGTCAGAGTCTCCATCACATCTCTCTACTTATTTACATCTCTGGAGTTTTATTGCTCTGATGTGTTCTACGTGTTAAAGAGACAGTAAACATGTTGTAATATATATATATATATATATATATATATATATATATATATATTGTATATTATATATATGAAATATTCCCTTTCAGACCTCCACCAGTCACAACCAATAAAGACACTTTTGGTGAGCTGACATTAATTATTTTACGTTAAATATAAAACAAGGTTGATTTATTTTAATCCAGCCTCCATCCATCATCATTCATCAAAGCAATCAAAGTGTTTGTTCAGTGGAACCACAGGTGTTTTCATTAGTGAGCAGATCTCTTGTTCTCTCTAATCTGCTTCGAAACTCAACGTTTTTCTCCTGATTGCAACAAAAAATTTCTTGAACAGATTCTTTATTCCTGCTGCTGGAAAAAATGAGTTTTGTCAGATAGCAGCACATTTCCTGATGTGATTGGCTCTGTCCTTGTCCACATGTGACTGATACACTGCACCTATTGATTACCTATCACTGCACCTATTGATTACCTATCACTGCACCTATTGATTACCTATCACTGTAACGCTGTGGGGAAAGAAAGAGCACCTCACACACCTCCAGAGAGCTGCACACACCTAAAGTTCAAACCATCCTTTTATCATACATTTTCTTTATCATTTTCAATTGTTTAACTACATTCACCTGTTACTCTGCATGTCATCAAAGCTTTTAACCGTCTGGAGTCCAGAAGGCTCCGAAGAACGACTTATTGATGAGGTAGAAACCTTCAGCAGCATGTTTTCCTGCTGTCAGCTCAAAAAAAAGTTTTGGCTTTTTCACAAGTTTCCATGTCACATTTAATGCATCAACTCTTTTTCAGCAAAGGTAAAAAAAAAAAAACACCTCAACCAAGTCTAGTGACATGACTTTACTTTTTTTTTAAATTAAAAAAAATGTGGGGTTTTTTTTTGTTTCAAAATGTCAAAATGACTTGAAAATAATGAGGTTGAGCTGAAAAATGTGATAAATAATGATCATCATGTCATCCTGGTAAGTTGCATATACAGACAGAATGAAAAAGAGTCAAAAACCAACAAAAGGGTTAAAGCCTTGCAGTGCACTCTCAGCAAAATGTCATTTTTAGTTATTCAGCCATGTTCTGTCCACTGGGGGACATTACCATCAGCCATCCACATGATAGAAAATAACTCAGCTGGAGCTCTTTGTTCTGACACATTCTGCAGCTTTCTTCTTATTAATATTATTATTATTATTACTGCTGCTGCTCTCAGTGCGGTTCGATTCGTGGTCAGCGACACTAAGTAATGAAAACTGTTGGTTCACATCGATCCATTCAGTGGTAAGTAGCTCTGCTCCTATTAAGACTTAATGGACCCGAGGGAGAGGAGGAGGAGGAGGAGGAGGAGGAGGAGGAGGAGAGGAGAGGAGAGGAGAGGAGAAGTCTTCTTCAATACAGCGTGAGCTCTATGATGTAAACAAGCTTTGTGAGGGTAACCACAGAACAAGGTCTGGTCGCAGGTTGGTGGGTTCAATCTCAGATAGGAAGCAGAGTTTCTTGTCGAGGTCTGCCAGCAGCTTCCAGTCTGCCCAGCTGCCCAGTGCAGCTCTTATTGGTGGCGAGGCTGGCTTGGTTCTCTCGGACAAATGGTGCTGGCTGCCAACGGGATGACAGGGGAGGAAGCAGAAAGTCACATTTGTCCGTTGACTTTCCAGCACCGCTGCAAGACCCTTTAGCACCTGGTTGTGCCGCCAGCTTCAGCTTGCCCGGAGGCAGGGTTCTGTCGATGTTCTCCAGGCCACTGGCCACCTCTTTCCTGAGCTGCTCCACTTGCTCTTTGTCTTTGAGGGAGGCGTCATACCAATGAGCTAGACTCTTGACCCGCTTCTCGGAGACCGTTGGAATGGTTCCTCACCAATGTGGAAGCGGTGGTCTGAAAGCTTCCCCTTGACAATGGAGATGCTTCTGGACTTGCTCGGCTTGATCTTCATGCGAGTCAATTCAATGTTTTCTTGGAGCTTTCCTAGGAGCCGTACTGTGCAAGCCTTGGTCGTGGTCAATGTTGTGAGGTCATCCATATAGGCTCTGACTGGCGGCAGCCTCAGCCCAGGTCTTATTCGCTGTCCGCCAACCACCCATCGATAGGCCCGTATGATGACCTCCATGGCCAGGGTGAAGGCCAACGGGGAGGTGGTGCAGCCTGCCATGATTCCCTATTCCAGATGCTGCCACGCCGTGGTGTACTCTGATGTTGTCACGCAGAGCTGGATGTCCTGGAACTAGGCCTTGATAAGGGTTGTAATAGCCGGTGGGACTCTGAAGTAATCAAAGGCTGTCCAGGAGGTTGTGAGGGACTGAGCCAAAGGCATTCGCAAGATCCAGGAACACCACATGGAGATCTTTTTCCTCCTTTTTGGCGACCTGGATCTGATGCCAGATGACACTAGCATGTTCCACACATCCTGAGAAGCCTGAGATGCCTGCTTTCTGGATTGACGTATCAATCTTGTTCATTTGCGGGTATCCTGTCTATGCGCAACCACACTGAAGAAGATTTTTCCCTCGACATTTAGAAGGGTGATCTGGCGGAACTGGGCGGTTTCTGATGAGTCCCTTTCATAAGGATAAGGATCCCTCCGGCTCTCCGTCAGGACGTTGGTATCTCCTTCTTTTGCCACCCAATTTTCATCAGCTTCCAGAGGAATCGCAGGACATCTGGTGCATTTTTGCAGAGCCTGTATGGGACTCCGTTGGGGCCTGGAGCTGACGCGGCCCTTGCTCTATGCACGGTATGGTCCACTTCACTCCACCTGGGTGGACTGATGTCTAGCTCGTACTCTGGTGGACTGAGTGGTGGCATGTCAGGTGGAAGTGTAACCTCTTCCTGGTGTCGGTCATCAGTGCAGGACTTTTTCAGATGTTCTTCCAGGTTTGGCTTTGACACTGAGAGACTTCCGCTCTTCTCCTTTGTGAAGAGACTCTTAACAAATTTGAAGGGGTCTTTGTAGAAGCGGGATCTTGTTTGTTCCTTCCTTCTGCGACTCTTCAGAAGGTTTTCAGCTCTCCTCAGTGTTGCAAGCCTGCTCTGGATCTCTTCCTGCAGCAGGTTTTTTCCCTCCTTCTCCTCCACTGTGGCCTCCCTGGTGGGAGTTGATGGAGTAGACCTCTTGCCTTCAGCCACTCCGAACCGTTCTGCTCCATAGGCATAGATTAGGTTTCCCTCCAACTTCTTCATGGTGGTGCCTTTCATCCCTTTTAGGATGTTGCAGAGATCAGTGTTGACCTCCTTCCACCGTGTCTTCTCGCAGGACTTTGGCCAGTTGACTAGTGGCCTTCGCCCCGGGATATTCCTCTCTGCTGCTTCCTCATTCCAGTATCTGTGGGTAGATACTGCTGGTAGAAAATACTTTTGAAATAACATTTAAACTACATGCAACTAAAACTCTCAACTGGAGCCAATATTTTAGGTAAAAACTCACCATATTCAACAGTTGAATAGATTGAAAAGCATGAAAAAGCTCACAATGTCAGTCCTAAAAACAAGTCTTTACACCAGACTGAAATCCCTGTGAAGAGGTTATTCACTCATTTTAGTTACAAAATGACTTTTTTTTTTAGGTTTTACTAACTATACAAGACAAAAAAAGACACATGTTCCTGAAATAAGCACATAAAGCTATGGTCAGCAGGTAAATTATACTCAGAACAAGATAATGGAGATACTATTGGTAGATAGAAGAAGAGAATACTTGTTAATCTTGATGTTTTTTGCAGTGTGCAGCAGCTTCTCCTCCCTGTTGAAGAGCTGACAGCAGCTGACTCTCGTCACAGCAACAGTAACGTAATCAGCTGAACACACAACCTTCGCTGCTCTAATGATATCAGCCCTCAGTGAGGAGGAGGTGGGGACTCCTCCACTCTGATTCACTTAATGCTTCAACTCTCCATGAAGGTTGAGTGGGGGAGGAGGTGCAGCCTTGAAGCCACATTAGAGACGTACAGGACAGTAAAAACACCAATACACTGTAAAAAATAAAAAAGGTGTGTCTAAAAACCAGATAAAACAGTAAATCTGAGGGAAATGATCTTGCTGCATGGACAGATAATTTATAAATAAATGAACTCTTAAAACCAGATAAATGATCTAACACTAATAAATCAAAAGTTTTTTTTATCTTGGTAAGAAACAAATAATCATCAGGTCACTCTGCTCGGGCCAGTTCATCACTGCTGGCAGCTTTACTTTATCTCTTTTGTACATTGTTGTCTTTTTTGGTCATTCTGTGACCAAAAGAAGATGTAAAAAGACACAAAAAGACGCAAAAAACACACAAAAAACACAGTATTTAAATCTTGCCAAGGTAAATTATCTGTCCATGCAGCGAGATCATTTCCCTCAGATTTACTGTTTGATCTGGGTTTTAAACACCTTTTTTGTAGTATGTGTGTGTGTGTGTGTGTGTGTGTGTGTGTGTGTGTGTGTGTGTGTTAGTGTGTGTGTGTGTTTCTGCTTCACTGCTGCAGCATCTGTTTCCTCCAGCTGCAGCGAGTGGAGAAGCCCGTTCTGATTCAATAATCAAAATAAAAACAGACGGAGCTGGCAGCTGATTTGATGCTCATACATTAATATGTAAGAAATCAAACACATCTTTTATTTCAAACTCAAGTTGTCAATTTTCATTTAATAACACATTCACTTGGCACAGATGAAATGATGCTTTATTCAGGCTCCACTTTGATGCTGAATAGCCAAATAAAAGATTTATCCCATTTGAAATTATAATTGGAGAGCTTTATGTAAAAATGCCTGGCTGTGCCATTTTTAAAAAGGAAAGAACATCCAAGCCTGGAAGAGATTTCTCTTATTCCCCCGCGCTCAAAAAGGAAAATTAAAGTTCATTAGAGGTATAGAATCACCTTTATATAAATATCACAACTATTAAAGTTCATTAGAGTTTTAGAGTCACCTTTATATAAATATCACAACTATTAAAGTTCATTAGAGGTTTAGAATCACCTTTATATAAATATCACAACTATTAAAGTTCATTAGAGTTTTAGAATCACCTTTATATAAATATTACAACTATTAAAGTTCATTAGAGGTTTAGAATCACCTTTATATAAATATTACAACTATTAAAGTTCATTAGAGGTATAGAATCACCTTTATATAAATATCACAACTTAACATGGAATAAATTAATTATCACATCTTTTACTGTAACAACATTAATCAATTTGATCACATGATTACTTGTGATATAAGAATAGATTTTTAAAAAATGTATAAATAGTATAAAATAAACATATAAACAAACAAACAACTATCATGTCTATATGCTATATTGTATATGGTGCTACAGATAGCAGGCAGTTAGCTTAGCTTAGCATAACTCTGAAAGCTAAAAGCATCTCTGAAGCTCATCAATGAATGTGTCATAAGAAAACAAAATGTTTAATGGATGTTACATGATGCTACTATTTCTCTGCAGAAGCAGATTAGCTTTCTTTATGCTAAGCTAAGCTAATTTACCTCTTACAAAATAACAAGAGTTTCTCGAAAGAAAGACAGAAAGAAAGAAAGAAAGAAAGAAAGAAAGAAAGACTGCCCTGTGTGGGATTTACTGACAAGTATTACAAAACAGATACAATATTCAGGATACACTAACAGGTCCTTGGTTCAAACAGCGACTCCTCAGTTTTCCTATATCTGTTACTATTATACTTAATGTTGGTGTGTCAGGTCTCTTGATTTCCTGTTGTTGTTCCAAATGGTGCAGTGGGATTTCCTAACTCAGAGCTGCTCTGATCTTAATCCAGCAGGAGTTTCCTGTAAAGAGACTGAGACTGTTGGTCAGATTTATGTGTGTTTGTCAAACCATATGTGAAGCATTTTAAACTGCTATATGTCTGATATTTTAATACATCTTCAAATTAATTTACAACAGTATCAGTCACACAGCAGCTGTGTGTTTTTACCTGCTGCAGCTGGCAGGATGAGTTTCTGAATAGAACTGATATCAGCTGCTAACAGGCTAACAGGCTAACAGGCTAACAGCCTGTTAGCCTGTTAGCCTGATGAATGTTTCCTGTTAGCCTGTTAGCCTGATGAATTTTTCTGCCCTGTTAGCCTGTTGAATGTTTCCTGTTAGGGCAGAAACATTCATCAGGCTAACAGGCTAACAGGAAACATTCATCAGGCTAACAGGCTAACAGGAAACATACATCAGGCTAACAGGCTAACAGGAAACATTCATCAGGCTAACAGGCTAACAGGAAACATTCATCAGGCTAACAGGCTAACAGGAAACATTCATCAGGCTAACAGGCTAGCAGGCTAACATGGCAGGCCTCTCCTCCTCTCTGCTCTCTTTACCACACTGTCAGTTAAACATGACATATGATAGGACAGGCTTTACACTGCCAACACACACACACACACACACACTCACACACACACACACACACACACACACACACACACACACACACTCAATCACACACACACACACACACACACACACACACACACTCACACACACACACACACACACACACACACGCACACGCACACACACACACACACACGCACACACACACATCCACACACACACACACACACACACACACAGACACACACACACACACAGCTGCTGAGGGGTAAACCCAGAGAGGACAGAGTAGACTGAGATGGATGAGCAGGTGCTCTGTGTGTATGTGTGTGTGTGTGTGTGTGTCTGTGTGTGTGTGTGTGTGTGTGTGTGTGTGTGTGATTGAGTGTGTGTGTGTGTGTGTGTGTGTGTGTGTGTGTGTATGTGTATGTGTGTGTGTGTGTGTGTGTGTGTGTGTGTGATTGAGTGTGTGTGTGTGTGTGTGTGTGTGTGTGTGTGTATGTGTGTGTGTGTGTGTGTGTGTGTGTGTGTATGTGTGTGTGTGTGTGTGTGTGTGTGTGTGTATGTGTGTGTGTGTGTGTGTGTGTGTGTATGTGTGTGTGTGTGTGTGTGTGCTTGTTATGGCCAGTGTTCTTGGTTATTTATTTGATTATTTCTTCCGGTTTTATGTCTCTCATGAATCAAAAGGATCAAATGAGTCTGTGTGACTGTTATAACTCTGTGTGTGTGTGTGTGTGTGTGTGTGTGTGTGTGTGTGTGTGTGTGACATGGTGACAACAGAACACAGTGTTGTGTGTTCTGTTGTGTGTCTGTCTGTGTGTGTGTGTGTGTGTGTGTGTGTGTGTGTGTGTGTGTGTGTGTGTGTGTGTGTGTGTGTGTGTGTCGGTGATTCCCACCAGAGATCACTAATTGAACAGACATATTACTAATTAATTAACCAATTAATAATTGATTAATTAACAACAGAAAGTCAGTCCAGTGGCACAGCACGACCTAATTATAACACACACCAGAGACACATCACTATTTATATTAATAGATAGATAGATAGATAGATAGATAGATAGATAGATAGATAGATAGATAGATAGATAGATAGATAGATAGATGGATAGATATAGAGCATCTCTTTGCATGGTGCATATTAAATATTAATTGATTGTGCATGTCTTCTCGTTGATGAAGACATGTTTCCATTATTTATAAGTGTATTGATGGAGTGCTGGTTGGGTCTGAGAGTATTTATGGTGTGTTTAAGGACGCTGCACTGATGTGATTACTCTTCATATCTGAGAGGAGCTTCAGTATTTAACTTCAGCTGGATAATGTGGGCTGTTATTTCAATAAGCAGAGCTCATTAATGTTTGATTATGTGAGTTTAATCACCTGATATTGTTCTGTGGTTAACATATGTCGTGGCAGTTTTAAAAACTGCACTAAGTTAATGGGTGAGCTGGCCAAACACAAAGCACTCAATACTCAGCAGGTTTTATTAGCACATTCGTGTTCCATACACCGCACAATCCCGAATGGCTCTGCTACAGTACAACAAAGCCCCATACACCGCTCGACTTATGACTGTTGACCTTTTCAGCATTGGCTCTTCAGCAAGACTCAATGCGGCCCTATCTTCCTGCCCTAAACAGACAGAGACCAGACTAGACAGAGACCACTGTTCAACGTTCCCCTCAGTCATGGTGTTAGAATTGTTAAGTTCACAGAGTCAGTTCCCACAATGCCTTGCGTCTTGAATACCAAGTAGGTCGCCGCCTACTTCCCACCATGTGGGAACTGTCCCACCATGCAGGAAACACCAAGTTTCCTTCACACGTACTTGACAGAAACACAAAATGAACTCGTCCAGATAAAGAGTAGGAGAATGCTTCACTGTAAAAACAACTGTTGTTTTTATGGTAAAAACCAGCAGCTGTGGTTGCCAGAACTTTACCGTAATAAATACGGTGCAACTTTTTCTAATATTACGGTAAAATGATATTAACACTGTTGATTTCATGTTTAAGATTTTCATTTTATTCCATATTTTACTGTATAAATAAAAAGTTTTTCCATCAAAATAAACGCTGTTCTGCCACATAATTGACAAGAAAATACTTTATAAATGCTGCATAAATTAAAGATTCTACCATTAAATATTACAGTATATTTCTGTTAGAGATATGGTGTTTAGTACATTTAACAGTGAGAAAAAGTATTTATACAAAAAATAAATGCAAAAATTACAGTGATGCTTGTATATATATTACAGTATATTTTTGTTACAAACACGATGCCAGAGTATTTTACAGTAGAGTAATTTATTTAAAAAAATAAAAATGTAAAAATCCTGTTTTGTCTGATATAAACATTTACAGTGTTTCATTGTTACTGAAACTGAATTAACTCATTTATCATTTTTTACGTCTTTTACTGTCGTGGTTTAACAGTTTTTCACCCTAAAATCTACAGACATTTTTTACAGTGTTGGGTTCAGGAATATATTTTACTTTCAGTTGTTCCGATTCATGACTTGGTCTGCTGCGTTCAGGAAGCTCCAGAGAGTAATCAGATTACCTGCTCTGAATGGGCAGAGATAATTAAATCTTACATGAGCGGTAACCCATTTACCAATGTATTGGCTCTGTTACAGGTTGGGACACTCTTTCCAAATGCAGAGGAATGGCTCTTAAACTGAGATCAATAAAATGAAAATCCCATTGTTTCAGATTCCTTGTTCTACTTTTACTATAATGTCAAGCTTGTGTTTGCATGCATGCTCATGTTATTTTAGTTTAATAAAGGGATGTCATGGTGGATAATCGCTTCCTGTACTCAGTTCATCTGTGCTTCCATTTTAAATGACTGATTTTAGTAGAAGATGTCGGTCCTGAACACTGAAACAAGAAATAAATCACTAGAATTAAGAAAAAGTCAAATTATCTGCCAGTGCAGTCAGTAATTTTTTCACTGTAAGAATTCTTTAAGGATAAGTAAAAATATATCGGCACTGGAAAAACAATGATGTCTTAAAATAAATACAAATATTCTTATTTTGAGCAATTGTGGCTTGAAAAGCCCGACTGTAGTAAGATTAAAATAAGGCAGAAATACTTGAAACTAGCACGTTTTTCCTCATTCCAGTATCTGTGGGTAGATACTGGTGGTAGAAAATGCTTTTGAAATATCATTTACACTCCATGCAACTAAAACTCTCAACTGGAGCCAATATTTTAGGTAAAAACTCACCATATTCAACAGTTGAAGAGATTGAAAAGCATGAAAAAGCTCACAATGTCAATCCTAAAAACAAGTCTACACAAGACTGAAATCCCTGTGAAGAGGTTATTCACTTGTTTTTGTTAAATAAATGACTTTTTTTAGGTTTTACTAACTATACAAGACAAAAAAGACACATGTTGTTAAAATAAGCACATGAAGCTATGGTCAGCAGGTAAATTATACTCAGAACAAGATAATTCAGATAATATTGGTAGATAGAAGAAGAAAATACTTGGTGAGATTCATGTTTTTGCAGTGCAGCTTCTCGTCTGCAGGCTTCTTCTGTTGGAGTTCTTAAGTAAGTAAAGTGTGTAATCTGTGTCACGATAGACGTGGTTTTAGTTTCAGGCTTTGAGAGTGGAAACCAAATGGATAAAGCCCCGAAGACACACACACACACACACACACACACACACACACACACACACACTGAGACACCAAGTTTGTGAGTGACGGAGGCAAAACAAGCCAGTAGTTTGAAAAGGAAAATAAAAACGGTGCTCTCGATAGAGAAGCTGACCCAGAATGGACGCTGACGCAGATCAGAGCATCACTGACTGAGAGGACAGAGGAAACATTATCTGACCTCCTTTATCTTCACTTTATTGTTCATTTAATGTCTGGTTCAATAAAGGCTCATTTGTTTGAATGATAACAATATATATGTTATAATGATAACAACTAAAATATGTGATAAGAGTTTAATTTAAGAGCTGATATCTAGACATTTAATATGGTTTATTGATAATGTTTTTGGTTATTATCAAGAATGTTTCCATGACTTTAGATGTAAAAATGACCAAAAACGGACAGAAAATGATCAAAAAAGACACAAAATGAACAACAATAGATGTAAAAATGACCATGTGTCTTTTTTGGTCCTTTAGGCAGCTTTCGAAGGTGAAATCTTTTCTTGCACACAAGCACTTACAGTAATCTCTATTTACAGTAGAGACAGTAATCCATGCTTTTATTACCTCTCGGCCGGATTACTGCAGTGCACTTTATTCAGGAGTTAGCCGGTCCTCCTTCACGTCTCCAGTTAGTCCAGAACGTAAGAGGGGGAACATTACACCATCCTGGCCTCCTCCACTGGCTGCCGGGACCTTTAGGGTTCATTTTAAGATTATTTTATTTGTTTTTAAGTCTTTAAATGTCCTCGCCCCGGCCTCCCTCTCTGAGCTGCTCCACCTTAAGGAGCCAGGTCCAGGAGTAACTCAGAGGGGACGGCTTGCCCCGTTCGCTGCTCCCAGTCCCTTTGGAAGGATTTACCCTTTACACCAGGCAGACCTCCTCACTGTCCGCTTCTAAAAGTTATCTTAAAACCCTGTTTTATTCCCTGGCTTTTAACTCAACAGGAGACTCGCTCTGTTTTAGTTGTTTTTACTTGTTGGTCTGTCCTGACATGTGCAGCACTAAAGGGAAAGGTCAATAAAGTTGATTTGATTTGAATTAATTTAAACAAGACGGTGTTCTGTCTCTGAACCCAGAACTCTGGACTTCCATTCTCACTTTTGCTTTTCAGGCCTTTTTTGTAGCTCTATATATTTTTACTTGTAATGGCTTAATATGTCTAACTAGAATACATTTTATGGTTTAAAGATGCAGCTGAACTTTAAACAAATGGATGAGATGATCCTGTTTCCTACCTGGCTAGTTAGCTATAGCTAGCTAACTCCACCATGCTTTAAGGCTACAGAACAAAAAAAAAGAGCCGAACAAAGTCGCCACTCATATTGCAACATCAATGAACTCTCCTACACAAAGACTCTATGGATTTAGCATTATGTTGTTAAATATTAGTAGCTGGCTAGTTAGCTAGCTCACTTGCTATTTTACCTTTTTTCAACCGTTCCCTGCAATTTTCTAAAACAGTCTCACGTCGTGGTGAATCTTCGGTCTAAAATGAGCAGACATTTAAACTCTGTCATTCATAAACAGACCGTAGACTACATTCAACCCAGAATAACCACAGAATGAAACAGTGATGCAGAGATCTGCAATCTCCTTGTTTAGTTTCCATACAAGAAAATAAAAAGATTTGCCTGAATCACAGACAAAATCGGTCATAAATGTCACAATTAGCATGCAGCCTTGACCAGGCAGCTCGTCCATCCTTCGTCCATTTCCTCATTGATTCACCTGACAGAGAGAGAGAGAGAGAGAGAGAGAGAGAGAGAGAGAGCTGGGCATTGATTTGGCCTTTTTAACTCTGTAGTTTTGTTCTATTTCCTCCATGTCTGACTCTTTCCTGTATTCACCTTAAAACATGTTTAAATACCATGTTGGTATATTTTTCACCTATATGACCTGATAATAATAATTGATTTTTTATTCTGACTTACTGGATCAACATTTAGAACCAGAAAGAAACAAAGAAAAACCAACATAAATGTGATCTTGTGATTGTGTGTGATCCTGTCATCAACTCTGGTTTTATTCTAGTGGGACTCTGTTTGATTTGGCTCTGGTGTGTTTAGAGGAACACTTTTGGTCTTTTTGTGTCTTTTTTTGGTCATTTTGTGTCTTTTTTTGTTCATTTTGTGTCTTTTTTAGTCCTTTAGTCCAACATAAAATGTGATTTTTAATATTTTTTTACTTTCAAAACACTATCATGCTCAATAAAGAATTGTAAGTGTGTCAAATGTGACCAAAGGTGTCAAATCTACCATATAAGAGGGTTCCATCCAGTTCTATCATTTGATACTAAATCTATTTGAGCTTGTCTCCAGTTTTACTTGGTATATCATCATCAAACTGAAACTGGCCTCATGGAGTTTACAGCCAGAACTTTAGAGGTAAATGTACAGTAGGGCTCCACGCTGCTTTGTTTTCTAGTCTGATGGAGGCAACAAGTCTTTTAGAGACTCCACAGGGTTAATGTAGGAGGGAATACTCACTCATCTGGAGAAAATGTTTTCTATCAATCTGATGAAAGATTCCAGTTTGTGGCATTTTAACAAACTGGTCTGAACATGAACACCTCCAGGTCTCCACTCTGCTCCGTCAGGTCGGTCCATGTGATGGATGAATGCAGCGTTCTGTAAATAATAGTAATATAAAGTTTCTAGTCCATGTCTCTTCTACATTCAGCAGATGATGTGAATGACATCAGCAGCAGAGATGCAGCATCACTACAGTCTAACTATTTCTGTAAAATTAAATGGGTTCCTCGAGAGGCGGGGAGGCTATTTGTCTCCCAGTCCAAACAAGCTGAATCTAAGTAGGAGATCAATACTGATATCTTTAGGCCTCTAACTGCTCCACTAATATATTATTGATGTCTGGGTCCTGCTGGATTGAATCTGGGCTGCACACAGCAGTTCATCTTGATCAGCCAGCACAGAGGGGAGATGCTCTGACAGAAAAATACAAGAATTCCCCAGGAAATGTGTATATGATGTCCAGAAAGCAGCAAAGACAGAAGGTATAAGGTTCTAAAGTTCCTCTGGGTGAGTAATGACGGAGGCTGCAGAGGGTAATTGGAAAGCGTCTAGTTTCATCTGTCCGCTGTCTGATCTGAGACGTAGAGGCTGTTGGTGGAGATCAGGAATGCTTATTAAGGGTCTTAGGGTGAGCTGGGCTACTTATCACTTACCAGTCACTTCACCTTTGACCTCACTAACCTGATGACTCAGCAGACGTCGAGCTATCTGACCAACAAGACCAACTCGTCCGTTGAAAGCAGTCTTGCCAGTCTAGAGACTTTTTCTGGTGTTACTGGAGACTTTTGGAGACTCGTTCTTCCTCTTCTTCTCCCTCGTCCCAAAGCTCTCACAAGCGGCCCAGTCCTCCTGCAGCAGTCTCTCCCAGCTGCAGTCACAGAGCCGGAGGGGATGTTAACCCCTCAGCATCCAGTCAGAGTCTCTGTTGGCTGGTTCAGAGTCTCTGTTGGGTCGGTTCTGAGGCCGGATACAGGAGGAGGGCTGGACTGGGACTCTTCATTTATAGAAACATATTCAGGGGGTTTACTCACTTTTTTGTCTTTCCCACAACATTATTCCTCTCTCCTACAGCGTCCTTACAACTACATGGTTAGTTATGCAAATTAGGTGATGATGTCATTTAGTGACTTTTAGGACAGCCAATAGCTACTCTCCTTACTGAGGAGTTGGCAACTCTGAGTCTCCCAGTCCCCCAGTCTCCCAGTCTCCCAGTCTCCCAGTCCCCCAGTCTCCCAGTCTCCCAGTCCCCCAGTCTCCAAATCCCCCAGTCTCCCAGTCTCCCAGTCTCCCAGTCCCCCAGTCCCCCAGTCCCCCAGTCTCCCAGTCTCCCAGTCTCCCAGTCAGCCCATCTGCAGCTCCTCAATAAGGGAAACTGTATTTGCTGGTTCTCCTCCAGCTGAATTCGCCACCAGTTCATTATTCCCACCTGGCTGCAGGTTTGAGCTTTAAGGTTTTAAGGTTCTAAGGACGGTGGTGTTTTAAGGACGGTGGTGTTCTAAGGACGGTGGTGTTTTAAGGACGGTGATGTTCTAAGGACGGTGGTGTTTTAAGGACGGTGGTGTTCTAAGGACGGTGATGTTCTAAGGACGGTGGTGTTTTAAGGACGGTGGTGTTTTAAGGACGGTGATGTTCTAAGGACGGTGGTGTTCTAAGGACGGTGGTGTTTTGAGGACGTGATGTTGTGAATGTGCCTCAGTGTTTCCAGTGTTTCCAGTAGAAGGTGTGATGGATGACTAAATGACTAAATGGATGAGCAGCGAGCTTCATTAACTCTCCTCGTCTCTTTCTGCTGCTTCTGTAATTCCACTAATGGAGTCTCACCGTTCAGGAGACTTTCCTCTCACTGACTGATGCTTAATTGCTGAAAAAATAGAGAGAGTTTCCCTTCTGCTGCTAAATACAGCAGAACGGTAGCTGCCTCATCATGAGACCTGAGATGTGTTAGTTACAGCATTATTAATATTATTATTATTATTATTATATTCAACAGTTAGACGGCTGCACACTTGTGCTGAACCAGGACTTTTTATTTCTTAAGAAGAAAATGAAAAGCCGTTACTCTGCAGAGCTATGCACAAAAATATAAGGAAAGGACCGTTTCACCATGTGAACGTGTGCAGTAAAATAATTAATCACCTAATGCAAATGCTGTGTGAGTGAATATAATATGTAGGAAAAAGGAAGGCAAAGCTGTTGCATAATGAAATAAGTGGGAAAATATTATTTAACATGATATAATATCGAAGTATAAAAGAGACACAGGATATAAATTATATAGAATGTACAGAAAATGTACAGAAATGTGACTTTCTAACTTTCTTTTCTGAGATTAAAGTGGCTCTAAACTATATTATTGTAATAGTAATATATCATAAAAATATATATAACAATAAAACAACACTGTGGGTTGGGCTGATGAATTATCAGCTGATTCAGGTGTTTTCATCCAGGACCAGACAGACGAGGCTCTTATTGTTTGGTTCTCTTCCACTACTCTCACACATTCATTTTCAGTTGCAGCTGTTTCCAGTGGAAAGAAAAACCCATAAAACCACAAACTGCAGCAGCAGCTCAGCACCAAACGTGGAGTTATGTGGTTATTACGGCTCGTAGCAGCATCGATCTCTTTTGTTTCTGTCTCACTGCTGGAAGCACGAGGTGTGTTTTAATATCCAGTCAGGCAAACCTCCATACAGTTAATGCAGCTACACTGTAAAAAAACAACGGTTGTTTTTATGGTAAAAACCAGAACTTTACCGTAATAAATACGGTGCAACTGTTTCTAATATTACTGTAAAATCATATTAGCACTGTTGATTTCATGTTTTATTCCATATTTTATTGTATACATAAAACGTTTTTCCATCAAAAGAAACGCTGTTCTGCCATATAATTGACAAGAAAATACTTTATGGTAAATGGTAAATGGACCTGCACTTATATAACACTTTGTGACTCAGAGCTCTTTACACTATACCGAGAACACGCTGCCAGAGTATTTTACACTGGAGTAAAATATGTAAATGTATTTTTCCAAAAACAAAAAATACTGTAAAAAAATCCTGTTTTGTCTGATATAAACATTTACAGTGTTTCATTGTTACTGAAACTGAATTAACTCATTTATCATTTTACATCATTTTACTGTCATGGTTTAGCAGTTTTTACTGTAAAATACAGACATTTTTTACAGTGTAGCTCTTTTTTATTATCTAATTAGTTAATTAATATGACCAAAACCATCCAGAAACCACCGTCTCACTGCTGAGCAGCATTTTTTAAACCTGAGGGTAAATTCAGTTTATTGCAAATGCTGAGCTTGTCTGGACAGACATATTACTGTGTGTGTGTGTGTGTGTGTGTGTGTGGTGTGTGTGTGTGTGTGTGTGTGTGTGTGTGTGTGTGGTGTGTGTGTGTGTGTGTGTGTGTGTGTGTGTGTGTGTGTGTGTGTGTGTGTGTGTGTGCAGAGCTGAGTGTTGGCCAACACTTCCATTAGCTCTGATTGAAATTGAGGCATTGCAGATGAAATACATTCAGTCGAGGTTAAGAGTTTCCTTACACACACACACACACACACACACACACACACACACACACACACACACACACACACACACACACACAGCTCCAGCAGCCTGATGATGAATGACGAGAAGCAGGAGAGAGAGAGAGGAGAAGATGGAGAGACATGAAGAGAGAGCGAGAGGCGAGGCCGTATTTCAGTCACAGTTAGCGAGCGGCTGGAGGCTCATCACTCTCTGCTGCTAATCACATCACTGCAGGGTGTGTCTGTGTGTGTGTGTGTGTCTGTGTGTGTGTGTGTGTGTGTGTGTGTGTGTGTGTCTGTGTGTGTGTGTGTGTGTGTGTGTCTGTGTGTGTGTGTGTCTGTGTGTGTGTGTGTGTGTGTGTGTCTGTGTGTGTCTGTGTGTGTGTGTGTGTGTGTGTGTGTGTGTGTCTGTGTGTCTGTGTGTGTGTGTCTGTGTGTGTGTGTGTGTGTGTGTGTGTGTGTGTGTGTGTGTGTGTGTGTGTGTGTCTGTGTGTGTGTGTGTGTGTGTGTGTGTGTGTGTCTGTGTGTCTGTGTGTGTGTGTCTGTGTGTGTGTGTCTGTGTCTGTGTGTGTGTGTGTGTGTGTGTGTGTGTGTGTGTGTCTGTGTGTGTGTGTGTGTGTGTGTGTGTCTGTGTGTGTCTGTGTGTGTGTGTGTGTGTGTGTGTGTGTGTGTGTGTCTGTGTGTGTGTGTGTGTGTGTGTGTGTGTGTGTGTGTGTGTGTGTGTGTGTGTGTTTTATTAACAGGTCCGTACATTAAGCAGCCTGTCTGTTCAGGCTGCCTCTCTGACTGACTGTATTGTAATACATTATCTCCTCAGCAGACTAATGTACAACACAAACACAATGAACAACAACAACAACAACAACAACAACAAACGTCTCCTGCAGCAGCTGCCTGGTCAGAGAGAATGTGTGTTAGTTCTGGAGAAGGTTCCAGACTCTAACTATCAGTTCGTCCTCTCGTTAAATGGTTTGGTGTTGTGATGTTTCTCCAGTTTGAGAGTCGTTCAGTAAATCAGCTTGTTGCTGAATGAAGAACAGGCGAGCGGCTCCTGTGATTCCTGGTAGCTGACAACAATGACAACAATACAGCAACAACTGTTATATGTTATGAATATAAGCTGAGACAGAAGGAGGTCCCAGGACCAGATGTTTGATAACCAAGGGAACGGGTCCATGTCCCAGCAGACGAGTCATGAGCTGGTTTACAACCACTCCCTTAATAATTAATCAGCTGTAAGTCCGGTTAATGTAGTTTTAGAGAGATGAAGCTCTGACAAATCATTGAGAATGAAAACACTGATAGTAACAGGATCAATAGTAGAGGCTCATAACTTGATGCAATATTGTTCCAAAAGTGACAAACAGGAAAGTTTCAGAACATGTGAAGATATGAAACCTTGAGCTCTTAGTGGGCAGAACCTTCATAAAGAACCGGCCATTACTGCCACAGGCTGAGATACATGATGAGAGGTAGGGAATCTGCTGATTGGAGGATTGAGTGGTTTCCATGAAACTTGATTTTCATGAAACTTGATTTTCAAGGTGTAACGAGAGAATTCAAGTTGGTGCAACGGTCCAACTTCAAGCTTCATATTCTAATATGTTATTATATCTGACATTCTTTGAGAGAGCAGAAGAAGTATGGAAGAATTATCCTATCTTTATTCAAGAGCGTAGATTTTCAGTTTGAGAGCATCATTAGTCTTTCTCGTGCTCAGATTTGTTCTCCTCATGCTCACATTTTGTGCTCGCACTCAGATTTCTGCTGCTTTCTTTCAAAATGTGTGCGTGCACTTAAAAATCACATGCTTTTGCTCACATTTCTTCTTCTTGGACACAAACATTTCGCTCGCACTCAAATATGTCCTGTGCTCGCTCAAATCTAAAGTCTACGCGCTCAGATCTCAACTCTGAGCTCTCAAAACTTTTTAGGACTACTTAAGATTAATTCTACCTAAATATGCTGCGTTTTGAGAGCGCAGAGTTTAGATCTGAGCGCGTAGACTTTAGATTTGAGCGCGCACAGGACATATTTGAGTGCGAGCGAAATGTTTGTGTCCAAGAAGAAGAAATGTGAGCACAAGCATGTGATTTTTAAGTGCACGCACACATTTTGAAAGAAAGCAGCAGAAATCTGAGTGCGAGCGCAAAATGTGAGCATGAGGAGAACAAATCTGAGCACGAGAAAGACAAATTATGCTCTCAAACTGAAAATCTACGCTCTTGAATAAAGATAGGATAATTCTTCCATAAAGAAGAACTTAAAGCCATGAAGCAGCAGAAACTAGCAGCTAGTGATCATCAGCAGAGTTTGTTGTTTGATCCTGGAGGAAGGTGACCTGGTTTAACTCCAGCTAACGTCTGGATCTGGACAGGATGAGCCTTCAGCACGGAGGACAGCAGAGCAGGAGAGGAAGAGGAAGAGGAGGAAGAGTCTGTAATCAAGGCTGGGGTAGTGTAAGTGCAGACGGATGCAGGTTGTGGTCTTTGATGAAGTGTTTTGTTCTCCTGCTGAGCCACCAAACTATTTATATCCAACAGGCTGAATCCTCGGGCCAGGAAGAGGAAACACTTACTGCTGCTCCTCCACAATCACTCCAGCCTGCTCCTCCTGCTCCTCCTCCTCCTGCTCCTCCACCCGCACGGCAGATTAAACAAGGGCAAACATTTACTGTAGCAACATTTATTAGACAGCAGCAGCACAGTATACCTGCTGGGAACAGCTGCCACCCGACCATGATAGAGTGTCTGTCTCTGCCGTTAGGACCAGGCTATTTCCTGGAAATAAGCATTCATCAGAAATATGACAGATGTGATGGCAGAAACTTGATGTTTCTTCGTCTGGTCTTGAATGAACTGCTGTGAGCGACTTTATTTTGGCGGTGTAACAGTTAATTAGGCTCTATTAAATACATTAAATACACGTGTCTCTTGCATTGGACACAGAAACCTTTTTTGATTCTCAGCAATACGACTGGCTGAAGATTTGTCAGGAAAATCAAGGGAGAGGTTAACTTTACTTACAGACATTTTAGTCGGATAAGAAATGACTCAAGGGGAAAGTTTACTCCATATAAAGTCATATGTCAGTTTTATTTTGCCAGATAGTTCTCAGCTCTTTAACGACAGAATTCCCAGTGATTTTCCTCGGGCTGATTTCCTGTTGCCGACCCTGCCTGCCTCTGATCTACCCGTCTTGCCTCTGATCTACCCGTCTTGCCTCTGATCTGCCCGTCTTACCTCTGATCTACCCGTCTTGCCTCTGATCTACCCGTCTTACCTCTGATCTACCCGTCTTGCCTCTGATCTACCCTGCCTGCCTGTCCCTGACCTGGAGTCTTCCTGCCAGTCCAACCAGCTTCGCTGCCAGAGACTTTGTTGTTACATTCAGCTGTTCTAAGTGTATTTTGTGCTGTTCTAAGAGTATTTTGTTGCGTTGGTCCGTAGCTGCCAAGGTTTAAACATTAAAAGCATTAACCAAGTGTTCCTGGTATCCTGTGTGCTGCAGTTGGGTCCATAACAACCCGTTACAGACGCCTCTTATAATATGATAATGATACGGTTATTTTGGTGCCAATTACAGTTTACTTATTATGGGATTTTGGGCATATTACTGTATAATGTAAGTATAACTGTGTATAATAACAATGTTGTCTGGCTTGTTTATTGAATGTAAACATGAGGTTAAAAGTCGAACTATAAAATAATAAAATAAGGTAATAAAAGAGGTTGGTGTGTTGTCTCTGAAGGGAACAGAGTCAGAGCGTCACGGCTGGGATCAAAGGTCAAATATTGAGTTTGGTTGATCAGATCAGAGGCTAACAGGCTAACAGGCTAACAGGAGGATCAATAATAGATGAGCAGAGGACAGAAAGTCAAGGCTCACTCTGTCTATTTTTAACTCAACAACCAGTCAACCAGACAGAACGAAAAAGAGTCAAAAACCAACTAAACAGCCCCAAACGCCAAAGGGTTAAAGGATCCATGTTTGGTAAATGACAGATTAGCTTCTCTTCAGATTGTGACACAGAGACTTTATTAACTATTAACCTATTATGTAAAGAGCCAACACTATTAACACATAATGAAATATTCTGTCATTTCTGAGGATTAAAAGCTTTGAGTTTTTCCTATAAAGACCTGATCTCGTAGTGAAAAGAACAATGTGAGAGGTTCATTAATACATTAAAATGTCAAAGCTATATGTTAAATGTCAGAGCTGTTAATGGGCTGCCAGTCGGCAGGTAAAATGTCACCAAGAAACAAATGAACTCAATAAGAGCTGGAGGAGAATAACTGGAGAGAAAAGAAACAATGTGAAAGATTCACAGAAACATTTAAATAGATGAATAATAATGATGAAGACGTTATCTGTGACTGGATCTCCTGCTGAGAGGCTCCAATCACCTGGAGGGTCTAAACCAAGGAGGAGAGGAGGAGGAGGAGAGGAGGAGGAGGAGAGCAGGAGGAGGAGGAGGAGGAGAGGAGAACAGGAGGAGGAGGAGGAGGAGGAGGAGGAGAGCAGGAGGAGTCTCTGGAGAGGAGGACTACTTCACTTCAGTATTTCTACTTCTACTGATTAATGTCAAGGCTGAATAACAGCCTTACATAGCGAAAAACTGGCCAAAATTTTGCACTGAAATGAATGGGACGGCCGAAAAAAATTGAACAATAATTGGAGATTTTCAAACGTCTACTTCTCCGGCATAATTTCACCTGGAGACTCCATTTAAACTTTAAACAGTAGACACAAGTCTTGTGTATCGGTGTATTAATCCACGTTTTGATAGGTCATATAGTTTTTTATCAATCCCTGTTCAATGACCATGATCATTTTTGGAGAAATTCTGAGATTATAATGGGTGTGTATTGCACTGAATGTTCGTGTCACAGTGTGTGACATCATCACCAGAGTGTAGAGGGAGAGAAAAAACTGTCAAAAAATAAATTTTAAAACTGCGCTCCAGGCCACAAATTCCACTCTACAGAAATAATTTATACATAGAAACGTAGGAAAATTAGTCTTCTCCCTCACAATCCTCTGGTAAAGCTGTCAGAGTTATAGTTTGGGCGTAGGACGCACAGATGATCCACCAACACCACCAACAGCCTCATTGGCTCCCATATTAAAAACGCAGGAAGATTTCTGTAGAAAAGCTTATTTAACAGTTTTTCAGATCACTCTTACAAAGCTATTTCTTCATTTTTCTTCACAACAAAACATATGTAGACGTTCAGGAAGAACTCAGGACGCTCAAAGTGAAGTCGGATCAATGATAGGTATTATGGTTTTGCCAAAAATGCTTTCTGTTCGAGGCCAGAAATTCCAGTCTGTCCACCTCTGGCTGCTGTCACTGTGCCAGAAGATTCCACAGCTGTTAATTCTGTTGATTGCTCTGCTCTGATTGGTCGACCCCAAAGCCTTTGATGCTTTGATGTGATTACAGTTACAGACACACACACATGCGCTCGTAAGCGCGCACACTCCTCCAGATACACATGTTTCACACACACACACACACACACATTTTGAGGTTAAAGGTCATAGGTTGCTGTATAAATAAATACTTGTAAAGGAATGCTTGTTGTAGGTGTGCTCCTTGTATATTATATAGTATCATAACATTACTAGTATTAATTGTTATAAATCTCTGAAGAATCTCATCATAGTGTACACACACCGGCAGTAGTGGCCCTTTCACTATTTACCCAGAGGACATTTTCTATTTTTATTTATACTATCTTACTAAATTTCTTATTTGTAGCTTGTATTTTGGTTTTTCCAAAAAGCAGAATTTTTAGATTTCCAAATGCCTTTTTTTTTTTTTTTTTTTTTTACAAATACACACTTATTGGTAAAAACCAACACACAAGTTACAAATCGAACAGGCGGCGATTTGTGAATCTCCAGCTGTTTGTTTGTGGATCTTGTCAAGAACGTCTGATAAAAACGTCTCTGAGGAAAGAGATTCAAGGAGTGTTTAGATCTCCTCTGTGTGTTACAGATATTAACGAGACACATTTCAGCCCACAGGAACTCACCGAACACATTTACTGAACGGAAATGTTTTTATTAAATTGTTTTTATATTGGCATTTTATAATGATAATTTACATTTGCAAAGTCAAATGTACAAAACATGTTTTCATGTACAGCCAGAGGGCCGAGATGAGAGAGAAAAGAGGAGAATATAAATATATAATATATATATATATAATATATCTATATAATATAATTCTATATAATATATCTATATAATATAATATATATATAATATCTATATAATATAATATATATATAATATATCTATATATAATATATGTGACTCCCTGTTTGAAATGTGTCTGTTGAGATTAAACTAGCCGGAGAGAGAAATAAGGAGCGAGGAGAAGAGGAGCATGAAGGAGTGTGTTGCTCCTCCTGATGGAGCAGCCTGTTCATCAGTCCCTGAACGCACCGCTGTCACTGTTCATCAGTCCCTGAACGCACCGCTGTCACTCCTCTTACTGCAGCCTGACGCCAGCCAGGAAAACGCTGCAAAACTCTGCTGGACGCCTCCAGAGAGGAGCAGAGGATCTGTGATGGACGAGGTCTGACCCTGCACTGATAAAACACACTAAACAAAACAAGGACAATAGTACAAAAATGAGGTTTATTCTGCTTTAAAAATATCAAAATTATCTGCCAATGGAACAATAAAATGTGTCTTGTCAAGACTTTCTAAAACCAGTAAAAATATCTAATCTAATGAACCACAAATACCTTAGAATTAGTTTATTCTGACTAATAACAAGTGACTTTTTCTTGATTCTAATGAAATACACGTGACCTATTTTCTCAATATGTGTAAAAATATTCTTGGATTAATAATCAGTAAATGCTAGAGCCATCATCTGGACATAATGATATGATAGGCATTATTATATATTATATTATTATTATATTTATAGAAACCAGCAAAGTCACTAAAAACTAGTCAACTTTTCTTCACACAGATACAAAGATTTTTATCTGGATGCTTGTTTTAATAAGTGAAGAGTAAAATTATGTCAAAGTTATGATTTATTAGTGATGCTGAAATAAGAAGTTATAACTTGTAAATATGAGTTTTCTAGCTGTAAGTGTTGGTGAAGCAGCTTTGTAACTGTTGATATTCTAGTTTCCAGCATGTATTTACTCAGTATAGGTGATAAAATCTCAGTAACAAGCTGTAATATCTGATTTAGATCATTAAGGACCAAAACACTGAAAACAATCAAACAGTCTGAAATAAAAACTGCTGACTAAGAAGAACTATCTGATCAGACATTAATCAGCAGATATCCTCTTCATATAACATATATTTATATTTATATATATGAGATGTGATGTTTTACAGTGTGCTCCTCCAGGAGAGTCAGAGAGTTAAAGGCTGTCAGGATGAGGAGCTGCGCCTCCTTCAGCTTCTTTACTGCTGTCAGACAAAATACAAACTCCATATTCAGCAGAGAGACGCAGCCACGGGACCAGAATACACAATATATATACTCCTCCTGCTCCTCCTGCTGCTCCTCCTGCTCCTCCTGCTGCTCCTGCTGCTCCTCCTGCTGCTCCTCCTGCTGCTCCTCCTACTAAATGAATGAATAAATGAACATAGTGATAATAATAATAATAATAATAATAATAATAATAATAATAATAATAATAATAATAATAATAGCTCTGCTCCTGTGAAGTTCTCTCACTTCAAGTCAAACATGTAATTTACTATCAGAATGGATCCAAATGTCACAATGCTGTGAAACATTTAAAGTAAAGTCTTCAATCTATAATCTATAATCTATAATCTATAATCTATAGTCTACCATCTACAGTTTATAATCTACAGCGTCTTTTATCAGACGCTTTTATCCAAAGATCAAACAACACAAGAACGAGCAGAATAAGTGGTGAATATTACGCTGAGTTCTGTTAGGACGTCAGTGCAGGTTGTTGTTTGTGTGTGTGTGTGTGTGTTATTTCCTCCTCTGTTATAATCAGACATGAAGGCGTTCAGACGGCAGGTAAAAGGTTTTAATCTTTTCATCTCTGACTCACAGCTGCTGCTGCGCATATATATATATATATATATATATATATATATATATATATATATATATATATATTATGTATATTTATACCTGCTAACACTGGAGCTAGAAGGCATCACATTAAATTATGCAACAGTGATTTTTTAAAAATTGTGCTTAAAGGTTGTCAGCTAAATTGTTACACTTGTATTTATTTGCACATTTTAAAAAATGAATGAATGAATGAATGAATGAATGAATGAATGAATGAATGCTTTATTTCTGTTTAAAAAATAAAAATAAAATCATGTTTTTACAGAAGAATCCATCAGACAGCAGCTGAAGAAGGAACGGACTGAAGCCACTAAAGGCTGATTTTATCCTGAACCATCTACATTATATACATTAAATACATAATATACATTATATACATTATATACATAATATACATTATATACATTATATACATTATAAACATTATATACATAATATACATGATATACATTATATACATTATAAACATTATATACATAATATACATTATATACATTATATACATTATATACATTATATACATAATATACATAATATACATTAAATACATAATATACATTATATACATAATATACATAATATACATTATATACATTATATACATTATAAACATTATATACATTATATACATTATCTACATTAAATACATTATAAACATTATATACATTGTATACATTATCTACATTAAATACATTATAAACATTATATACATTGTATACATTATATACATTATATACATTATAAACATTATATACATTATATACATTATATACATTATATACATTATATACATTAAATACATTATATACATTATATACATTATATACATTAAATGCATTATATACATCACATTAACTGAATAATTAACATAATAACAATACACATGATCACTTCAACAAACCTTTGATAATTTTAAACTTTAACATCTTGAAAACTAACATATTTACACATCTTTATTTATCATTCAGTCCATTAATCATCATTTTACACACATCTGTGTTTATGGAGATTAGTTCTG
>NC_081526.1:57500-200222 GCF_030273125.1 Centropristis striata | reverse complement strand
TAACCCTAGACCCTAACCCTAACCCTAACCCTAACCCTAACCCTAACCCTAACCCTAACCCTAACCCTAACCCTAACCCTAACCCTAACCCTAACCCTAACCCTAACCCTAACCCTAACCCTAACCCTAACCCTAACCCTAACCCTAACCCTAACCCTAACCCTAACCCTAACCCTAACCCTAACCCTAACCCTAACCCTAACCCTAACCCTAACCCTAACCCTAACCCTAACCCTAACCCTAACCCTAACCCTAACCCTAACCCTAACCCTAACCCTAACCCTAACCCTAACCCTAACCCTAACCCTAACCCTAACCCTAACCCTAACCCTAACCCTAACCCTAACCCTAACCCTAACCCTAACCCTAACCCTAACCCTAACCCTAACCCTAACCCTAACCCTAACCCTAACCCTAACCCTAACCCTAACCCTAACCCTAACCCTAACCCTAACCCTAACCCTAACCCTAACCCTAACCCTAACCCTAACCCTAACCCTAACCCTAACCCTAACCCTAACCCTAACCCTAACCCTAACCCTAACCCTAACCCTAACCCTAACCCTAACCCTAACCCTAACCCTAACCCTAACCCTAACCCTAACCCTAACCCTAACCCTAACCCTAACCCTAACCCTAACCCTAACCCTAACCCTAACCCTAACCCTAACCCTAACCCTAACCCTAACCCTAACCCTAACCCTAACCCTAACCCTAACCCTAACCCTAACCCTAACCCTAACCCTAACCCTAACCCTAACCCTAACCCTAACCCTAACCCTAACCCTAACCCTAACCCTAACCCTAACCCTAACCCTAACCCTAACCCTAACCCTAACCCTAACCCTAACCCTAACCCTAACCCTAACCCTAACCCTAACCCTAACCCTAACCCTAACCCTAACCCTAACCCTAACCCTAACCCTAACCCTAACCCTAACCCTAACCCTAACCCTAACCCTAACCCTAACCCTAACCCTAACCCTAACCCTAACCCTAACCCTAACCCTAACCCTAACCCTAACCCTAACCCTAACCCTAACCCTAACCCTAACCCTAACCCTAACCCTAACCCTAACCCTAACCCTAACCCTAACCCTAACCCTAACCCTAACCCTAACCCTAACCCTAACCCTAACCCTAACCCTAACCCTAACCCTAACCCTAACCCTAACCCTAACCCTAACCCTAACCCTAACCCTAACCCTAACCCTAACCCTAACCCTAACCCTAACCCTAACCCTAACCCTAACCCTAACCCTAACCCTAACCCTAACCCTAACCCTAACCCTAACCCTAACCCTAACCCTAACCCTAACCCTAACCCTAACCCTAACCCTAACCCTAACCCTAACCCTAACCCTAACCCTAACCCTAACCCTAACCCTAACCCTAACCCTAACCCTAACCCTAACCCTAACCCTAACCCTAACCCTAACCCTAACCCTAACCCTAACCCTAACCCTAACCCTAACCCTAACCCTAACCCTAACCCTAACCCTAACCCTAACCCTAACCCTAACCCTAACCCTAACCCTAACCCTAACCCTAACCCTAACCCTAACCCTAACCCTAACCCTAACCCTAACCCTAACCCTAACCCTAACCCTAACCCTAACCCTAACCCTAACCCTAACCCTAACCCTAACCCTAACCCTAACCCTAACCCTAACCCTAACCCTAACCCTAACCCTAACCCTAACCCTAACCCTAACCCTAACCCTAACCCTAACCCTAACCCTAACCCTAACCCTAACCCTAACCCTAACCCTAACCCTAACCCTAACCCTAACCCTAACCCTAACCCTAACCCTAACCCTAACCCTAACCCTAACCCTAACCCTAACCCTAACCCTAACCCTAACCCTAACCCTAACCCTAACCCTAACCCTAACCCTAACCCTAACCCTAACCCTAACCCTAACCCTAACCCTAACCCTAACCCTAACCCTAACCCTAACCCTAACCCTAACCCTAACCCTAACCCTAACCCTAACCCTAACCCTAACCCTAACCCTAACCCTAACCCTAACCCTAACCCTAACCCTAACCCTAACCCTAACCCTAACCCTAACCCTAACCCTAACCCTAACCCTAACCCTAACCCTAACCCTAACCCTAACCCTAACCCTAACCCTAACCCTAACCCTAACCCTAACCCTAACCCTAACCCTAACCCTAACCCTAACCCTAACCCTAACCCTAACCCTAACCCTAACCCTAACCCTAACCCTAACCCTAACCCTAACCCTAACCCTAACCCTAACCCTAACCCTAACCCTAACCCTAACCCTAACCCTAACCCTAACCCTAACCCTAACCCTAACCCTAACCCTAACCCTAACCCTAACCCTAACCCTAACCCTAACCCTAACCCTAACCCTAACCCTAACCCTAACCCTAACCCTAACCCTAACCCTAACCCTAACCCTAACCCTAACCCTAACCCTAACCCTAACCCTAACCCTAACCCTAACCCTAACCCTAACCCTAACCCTAACCCTAACCCTAACCCTAACCCTAACCCTAACCCTAACCCTAACCCTAACCCTAACCCTAACCCTAACCCTAACCCTAACCCTAACCCTAACCCTAACCCTAACCCTAACCCTAACCCTAACCCTAACCCTAACCCTAACCCTAACCCTAACCCTAACCCTAACCCTAACCCTAACCCTAACCCTAACCCTAACCCTAACCCTAACCCTAACCCTAACCCTAACCCTAACCCTAACCCTAACCCTAACCCTAACCCTAACCCTAACCCTAACCCTAACCCTAACCCTAACCCTAACCCTAACCCTAACCCTAACCCTAACCCTAACCCTAACCCTAACCCTAACCCTAACCCTAACCCTAACCCTAACCCTAACCCTAACCCTAACCCTAACCCTAACCCTAACCCTAACCCTAACCCTAACCCTAACCCTAACCCTAACCCTAACCCTAACCCTAACCCTAACCCTAACCCTAACCCTAACCCTAACCCTAACCCTAACCCTAACCCTAACCCTAACCCTAACCCTAACCCTAACCCTAACCCTAACCCTAACCCTAACCCTAACCCTAACCCTAACCCTAACCCTAACCCTAACCCTAACCCTAACCCTAACCCTAACCCTAACCCTAACCCTAACCCTAACCCTAACCCTAACCCTAACCCTAACCCTAACCCTAACCCTAACCCTAACCCTAACCCTAACCCTAACCCTAACCCTAACCCTAACCCTAACCCTAACCCTAACCCTAACCCTAACCCTAACCCTAACCCTAACCCTAACCCTAACCCTAACCCTAACCCTAACCCTAACCCTAACCCTAACCCTAACCCTAACCCTAACCCTAACCCTAACCCTAACCCTAACCCTAACCCTAACCCTAACCCTAACCCTAACCCTAACCCTAACCCTAACCCTAACCCTAACCCTAACCCTAACCCTAACCCTAACCCTAACCCTAACCCTAACCCTAACCCTAACCCTAACCCTAACCCTAACCCTAACCCTAACCCTAACCCTAACCCTAACCCTAACCCTAACCCTAACCCTAACCCTAACCCTAACCCTAACCCTAACCCTAACCCTAACCCTAACCCTAACCCTAACCCTAACCCTAACCCTAACCCTAACCCTAACCCTAACCCTAACCCTAACCCTAACCCTAACCCTAACCCTAACCCTAACCCTAACCCTAACCCTAACCCTAACCCTAACCCTAACCCTAACCCTAACCCTAACCCTAACCCTAACCCTAACCCTAACCCTAACCCTAACCCTAACCCTAACCCTAACCCTAACCCTAACCCTAACCCTAACCCTAACCCTAACCCTAACCCTAACCCTAACCCTAACCCTAACCCTAACCCTAACCCTAACCCTAACCCTAACCCTAACCCTAACCCTAACCCTAACCCTAACCCTAACCCTAACCCTAACCCTAACCCTAACCCTAACCCTAACCCTAACCCTAACCCTAACCCTAACCCTAACCCTAACCCTAACCCTAACCCTAACCCTAACCCTAACCCTAACCCTAACCCTAACCCTAACCCTAACCCTAACCCTAACCCTAACCCTAACCCTAACCCTAACCCTAACCCTAACCCTAACCCTAACCCTAACCCTAACCCTAACCCTAACCCTAACCCTAACCCTAACCCTAACCCAAACGACACATCATTGGAAAGGTCTGGGGCCAAGGAATCCAAGGAACTTGGTTCTATGATGATAGGACATTCCTATCCGGAGTTATTGGCAAAAACATTCTTGAGGGGCCCCTCAAAGGACGTATTTATCCCTATAACCTAACCCTAACCCTAACCCTAACCCTAACCCTAACCCTAACCCTAACCCTAACCCTAACCCTAACCCTAACCCTAACCCTAACCCTAACCCTAACCCTAACCCTAACCCTAACCCTAACCCTAACCCTAACCCTAACCCTAACCCTAACCCTAACCCTAACCCTAACCCTAACCCTAACCCTAACCCTAACCCTAACCCTAACCCTAACCCTAACCCTAACCCTAACCCTAACCCTAACCCTAACCCTAACCCTAACCCTAACCCTAAACCCTAACCCTAACCCTAACCCTAACCCTAACCCTAACCCTAACCCTAACCCTAACCCTAACCCTAACCCTAACCCTAACCCTAACCCTAACCCTAACCCTAACCCTAACCCTAACCCTAACCCTAACCCTAACCCTAACCCTAACCCTAACCGCCTTGAGGACTGATTCCTGGAAGTGAACTTAACCCTCTTTCACGGCTGACCCCAACCCCCCCAAAAAAATGGAAAATTCCGCTCTGGGCGCGAGAGTTAGCAGCCCGCCATAGGAAAATGAGAGGGAATGAGCGTTAGCTCACTGGCTAAATTTCCAAAAAACAACGCCGCCAGCCATCTACAGACAGGGAGCCGCTCCACATTGTCGACGTCTGGTCTACGATGGCGACGCCGGGCGCACAACCCTAACCCTAACCCTAACCCTAACCCTAAACCCTAACCCTAACCCTAACCCTAACCCTAACCCTATTTCGGCCACGCCCGTCACGTAGAGCCCACTCACGTGTCTCTACGACCTTCCTATCAAAATTTTGAATTTTTCAGAAAACGAAAATTTCCGAATTCCGTTTTTGGCCAATATCTTCGGAACCGAAGGTGCTAGAGACTTGAAAGTCGGTCGCGTCAGACCTAATTTGGGGTCGCTGAACACGCCAGAGTTGAATTCAAGTCTCTACGACTTACCGTTCCGGAGATATGGCCATTTTAAAGTTTCAAACTAAGATTTCGAAAATTTCCCAAGGTTCCACGGGGTCAAACGACACATCATTGGAAAGGTCTGGGGCCAAGGAATCCAAGGAACTTGGTTCTATGATGATAGGACATTCCTATCCGGAGTTATTGGCAAAAACATTCTTGAGGGGCCCCTCAAAGGACGTATTTATCCCTATAACCTAACCCTAACCCTAACCCTAACCCTAACCCTAACCCTAACCCTAACCCTAACCCTAACCCTAACCCTAACCCTAACCCTAACCCTAACCCTAACCCTAACCCTAACCCTAACCCTAACCCTAACCCTAAACCCTAACCCTAACCCTAACCCTAACCCTAACCCTAACCCTAACCCTAACCCTAACCCTAACCCTAACCCTAACCCTAACCCTAACCCTAACCCTAACCCTAACCCTAACCGCCTTGAGGACTGATTCCTGGAAGTGAACTTAACCCTCTTTCACGGCTGACCCCAACCCCCCCAAAAAAATGGAAAATTCCGCTCTGGGCGCGAGAGTTAGCAGCCCGCCATAGGAAAATGAGAGGGAATGAGCGTTAGCTCACTGGCTAAATTTCCAAAAAACAACGCCGCCAGCCATCTACAGACAGGGAGCCGCTCCACATTGTCGACGTCTGGTCTACGATGGCGACGCCGGGCGCACAACCCTAACCCTAACCCTAACCCTAACCCTAAACCCTAACCCTAACCCTAACCCTAACCCTAACCCTATTTCGGCCACGCCCGTCACGTAGAGCCCACTCACGTGTCTCTACGACCTTCCTATCAAAATTTTGAATTTTTCAGAAAACGAAAATTTCCGAATTCCGTTTTTGGCCAATATCTTCGGAACCGAAGGTGCTAGAGACTTGAAAGTCGGTCGCGTCAGACCTAATTTGGGGTCGCTGAACACGCCAGAGTTGAATTCAAGTCTCTACGACTTACCGTTCCGGAGATATGGCCATTTTAAAGTTTCAAACTAAGATTTCGAAAATTTCCCAAGGTTCCACGGGGTCAAACGACACATCATTGGAAAGGTCTGGGGCCAAGGAATCCAAGGAACTTGGTTCTATGATGATAGGACATTCCTATCCGGAGTTATTGGCAAAAACATTCTTGAGGGGCCCCTCAAAGGACGTATTTATCCCTATAACCTAACCCTAACCCTAACCCTAACCCTAACCCTAATCCTAAACCTAACCCTAACCCTAACCCTAATCCTAAACCTAACCCTAACCCTAATCCTAAACCTAACCCTAACCCTAACCCTAATCCTAAACCTAACCCTAATCCTAACCCTAATCCTAAACCTAACCCTAACCCTAATCCTAAACCTAACCCTAACCCTAATCCTAAACCTAACCCTAACCCTAACCCTAACCCTAATCCTAGACCTAACCCTAACCCTAATCCTATACCTAATCCTAACCCTAACCTTAATCTGAACCCTAACCCTAAATCTAATTCCATTGGGCTAGTAAGGGTTAAAATAATTTATAAGGGGAATTGATCATTAAGAGTTGATTTATTAAAAATTCATAATTGTTTAAAAAAAAGGGGTTAAAAATGTTTTAAAATTGGTATATAAATATGGGTTATAATTCATGGGAGATAGGTGATTTTGGTACTTAGGGGGTTAAAAATTAGTTAAAAATTAGTTAAAAATTATATAAATATGGGGTAAAAATTCATGGGATATAGGTCATTTTGGCATTTAGGGGTTAAAAATTAGTTAAAAATAAGTTAAAAACAGTTAAAATCGAAATTTGGCCTTTACCGCGAGGACGGTTCAGTTTAAAAATTCATAAATGATGGTCAAAATCAAATATTTACATTTAAAAACATGGGTTGGCATTTACAGTGAGGATGGTATGGTTAAAAAACCCATTAATAATGGTTAAAAACTAAAAATTGCAATATTGGGAGTTAAAAAGTTAAATTTACACTGTCCGCGAGGACCAGAATAATTTTATTTTTTTATTTTTTTATTTTTTTACTAAAACCATAAATAAGGATGTTTAAAACAGTTTAAAAATCAGTTAGAGCAAATACCGTGTATACGGTTTGGGTTCGTCAGAGCTGATAAATAGAGGTGCCAATAGAAGAGAGCTCATTCTGAGCCTGGCGAGCGACGAGAGAACATCTCTGCCATTTCAGTATAGTGAAAGCCAGCTTGCTGCTATCTAGTTGTTTGTGTGCCTTGCCTGAGGAAGGCCCGAAAAGGGCCGAAACGTTGCGTTTTTTTTCACTTTAATTGGGCACACCTTCTTTTGTTGTTTGTTTTTATATTTCATTTTATTTTATTTTCAAAAAAATTAAAAAATCAAAAAAATTCATAGGGACCCAAAAGGTTTTTTTAAAAACCAACCAACGGGTTTTTTTAATAAAACCGCATGATGGACGGGTGGACGGTTGTGAGCTACGGCAAGAGGGGCCGGCGCAACCGTCAGCCCGTGTGGAATCAGGGTGACGGAAGGTCCGGGGGGATGGACCGTGCTCGTGCCCCCTCCTATCGGAGGGGGACTCTACGCAGTTCCCCTAACCCTAACCCTAACCCTAACCCTAACCCCTAACCCTAACCCTAACCCTAACCCTAACCCTAACCCCCTAACCCTAACCCTAACCCTAACCCTAACCCTAACCCTAAACCCTAACCCTAACCCTAACCCTAACCCTAACCCTATTTCGGCCACGCCCGTCACGTAGAGCCCACTCACGTGTCTCTACGACCTTCCTATCAAAATTTTGAATTTTTCAGAAAACGAAAATTTCCGAATTCCGTTTTTGGCCAATATCTTCGGAACCGAAGGTGCTAGAGACTTGAAAGTCGGTCGCGTCAGACCTAATTTGGGGTCGCTGAACACGCCAGAGTTGAATTCAAGTCTCTACGACTTACCGTTCCGGAGATATGGCCATTTTAAAGTTTCAAACTAAGATTTCGAAAATTTCCCAAGGTTCCACGGGGTCAAACGACACATCATTGGAAAGGTCTGGGGCCAAGGAATCCAAGGAACTTGGTTCTATGATGATAGGACATTCCTATCCGGAGTTATTGGCAAAAACATTCTTGAGGGGCCCCTCAAAGGACGTATTTATCCCTATAACCTAACCCTAACCCTAACCCTAACCCTAACCCTAACCCCTAACCCCTAACCCTAACCCTAACCCTAACCCTAACCCCCTAACCCTAACCCTAACCCTAACCCTAACCCTAAACCCTAACCCTAACCCTAACCCTAACCCTAACCCTAACCCTATTTCGGCCACGCCCGTCACGTAGAGCCCACTCACGTGTCTCTACGACCTTCCTATCAAAATTTTGAATTTTTCAGAAAACGAAAATTTCCGAATTCCGTTTTTGGCCAATATCTTCGGAACCGAAGGTGCTAGAGACTTGAAAGTCGGTCGCGTCAGACCTAATTTGGGGTCGCTGAACACGCCAGAGTTGAATTCAAGTCTCTACGACTTACCGTTCCGGAGATATGGCCATTTTAAAGTTTCAAACTAAGATTTCGAAAATTTCCCAAGGTTCCACGGGGTCAAACGACACATCATTGGAAAGGTCTGGGGCCAAGGAATCCAAGGAACTTGGTTCTATGATGATAGGACATTCCTATCCGGAGTTATTGGCAAAAACATTCTTGAGGGGCCCCTCAAAGGACGTATTTATCCCTATAACCTAACCCTAACCCTAACCCTAACCCCTAACCCTAACCCTAACCCTAACCCTAACCCTAACCCTAACCCCCTAACCCTAACCCTAACCCTAACCCTAACCCTAACCCTATTTCGGCCACGCCCGTCACGTAGAGCCCACTCACGTGTCTCTACGACCTTCCTATCAAAATTTTGAATTTTTCAGAAAACGAAAATTTCCGAATTCCGTTTTTGGCCAATATCTTCGGAACCGAAGGTGCTAGAGACTTGAAAGTCGGTCGCGTCAGACCTAATTTGGGGTCGCTGAACACGCCAGAGTTGAATTCAAGTCTCTACGACTTACCGTTCCGGAGATATGGCCATTTTAAAGTTTCAAACTAAGATTTCGAAAATTTCCCAAGGTTCCACGGGGTCAAACGACACATCATTGGAAAGGTCTGGGGCCAAGGAATCCAAGGAACTTGGTTCTATGATGATAGGACATTCCTATCCGGAGTTATTGGCAAAAACATTCTTGAGGGGCCCCTCAAAGGACGTATTTATCCCTATAACCTAACCCTAACCCTAACCCTAACCCTAACCCTAACCCTAACCCTAACCCTAACCCTAACCCTAACCCTAACCCTAACCCTAACCCTAACCCTAACCCTAACCCTAACCCTAACCCTAACCCTAACCCTAACCCTAACCCTAACCCTAACCCTAACCCTAACCCTAACCCTAACCCTAACCCTAACCCTAACCCTAAACCCTAACCCTAACCCTAACCCTAACCCTAACCCTAACCCTAACCCTAACCCTAACCCTAACCCTAACCCTAACCCTAACCCTAACCCTAACCCTAACCGCCTTGAGGACTGATTCCTGGAAGTGAACTTAACCCTCTTTCACGGCTGACCCCAACCCCCCCAAAAAAATGGAAAATTCCGCTCTGGGCGCGAGAGTTAGCAGCCCGCCATAGGAAAATGAGAGGGAATGAGCGTTAGCTCACTGGCTAAATTTCCAAAAAACAACGCCGCCAGCCATCTACAGACAGGGAGCCGCTCCACATTGTCGACGTCTGGTCTACGATGGCGACGCCGGGCGCACAACCCTAACCCTAACCCTAACCCTAACCCTAAACCCTAACCCTAACCCTAACCCTAACCCTAACCCTATTTCGGCCACGCCCGTCACGTAGAGCCCACTCACGTGTCTCTACGACCTTCCTATCAAAATTTTGAATTTTTCAGAAAACGAAAATTTCCGAATTCCGTTTTTGGCCAATATCTTCGGAACCGAAGGTGCTAGAGACTTGAAAGTCGGTCGCGTCAGACCTAATTTGGGGTCGCTGAACACGCCAGAGTTGAATTCAAGTCTCTACGACTTACCGTTCCGGAGATATGGCCATTTTAAAGTTTCAAACTAAGATTTCGAAAATTTCCCAAGGTTCCACGGGGTCAAACGACACATCATTGGAAAGGTCTGGGGCCAAGGAATCCAAGGAACTTGGTTCTATGATGATAGGACATTCCTATCCGGAGTTATTGGCAAAAACATTCTTGAGGGGCCCCTCAAAGGACGTATTTATCCCTATAACCTAACCCTAACCCTAACCCTAACCCTAACCCTAACCCTAACCCTAACCCTAACCCTAACCCTAACCCTAACCCTAACCCTAACCCTAACCCTAACCCTAACCCTAACCCTAAACCCTAACCCTAACCCTAACCCTAACCCTAACCCTAACCCTAACCCTAACCCTAACCCTAACCCTAACCCTAACCCTAACCCTAACCCTAACCCTAACCGCCTTGAGGACTGATTCCTGGAAGTGAACTTAACCCTCTTTCACGGCTGACCCCAACCCCCCCAAAAAAATGGAAAATTCCGCTCTGGGCGCGAGAGTTAGCAGCCCGCCATAGGAAAATGAGAGGGAATGAGCGTTAGCTCACTGGCTAAATTTCCAAAAAACAACGCCGCCAGCCATCTACAGACAGGGAGCCGCTCCACATTGTCGACGTCTGGTCTACGATGGCGACGCCGGGCGCACAACCCTAACCCTAACCCTAACCCTAACCCTAAACCCTAACCCTAACCCTAACCCTAACCCTAACCCTATTTCGGCCACGCCCGTCACGTAGAGCCCACTCACGTGTCTCTACGACCTTCCTATCAAAATTTTGAATTTTTCAGAAAACGAAAATTTCCGAATTCCGTTTTTGGCCAATATCTTCGGAACCGAAGGTGCTAGAGACTTGAAAGTCGGTCGCGTCAGACCTAATTTGGGGTCGCTGAACACGCCAGAGTTGAATTCAAGTCTCTACGACTTACCGTTCCGGAGATATGGCCATTTTAAAGTTTCAAACTAAGATTTCGAAAATTTCCCAAGGTTCCACGGGGTCAAACGACACATCATTGGAAAGGTCTGGGGCCAAGGAATCCAAGGAACTTGGTTCTATGATGATAGGACATTCCTATCCGGAGTTATTGGCAAAAACATTCTTGAGGGGCCCCTCAAAGGACGTATTTATCCCTATAACCTAACCCTAACCCTAACCCTAACCCTAACCCTAATCCTAAACCTAACCCTAACCCTAACCCTAATCCTAAACCTAACCCTAACCCTAATCCTAAACCTAACCCTAACCCTAACCCTAATCCTAAACCTAACCCTAATCCTAACCCTAATCCTAAACCTAACCCTAACCCTAATCCTAAACCTAACCCTAACCCTAATCCTAAACCTAACCCTAACCCTAACCCTAACCCTAATCCTAGACCTAACCCTAACCCTAATCCTATACCTAATCCTAACCCTAACCTTAATCTGAACCCTAACCCTAAATCTAATTCCATTGGGCTAGTAAGGGTTAAAATAATTTATAAGGGGAATTGATCATTAAGAGTTGATTTATTAAAAATTCATAATTGTTTAAAAAAAAGGGGTTAAAAATGTTTTAAAATTGGTATATAAATATGGGTTATAATTCATGGGAGATAGGTGATTTTGGTACTTAGGGGGTTAAAAATTAGTTAAAAATTAGTTAAAAATTATATAAATATGGGGTAAAAATTCATGGGATATAGGTCATTTTGGCATTTAGGGGTTAAAAATTAGTTAAAAATAAGTTAAAAACAGTTAAAATCGAAATTTGGCCTTTACCGCGAGGACGGTTCAGTTTAAAAATTCATAAATGATGGTCAAAATCAAATATTTACATTTAAAAACATGGGTTGGCATTTACAGTGAGGATGGTATGGTTAAAAAACCCATTAATAATGGTTAAAAACTAAAAATTGCAATATTGGGAGTTAAAAAGTTAAATTTACACTGTCCGCGAGGACCAGAATAATTTTATTTTTTTATTTTTTTATTTTTTTACTAAAACCATAAATAAGGATGTTTAAAACAGTTTAAAAATCAGTTAGAGCAAATACCGTGTATACGGTTTGGGTTCGTCAGAGCTGATAAATAGAGGTGCCAATAGAAGAGAGCTCATTCTGAGCCTGGCGAGCGACGAGAGAACATCTCTGCCATTTCAGTATAGTGAAAGCCAGCTTGCTGCTATCTAGTTGTTTGTGTGCCTTGCCTGAGGAAGGCCCGAAAAGGGCCGAAACGTTGCGTTTTTTTTCACTTTAATTGGGCACACCTTCTTTTGTTGTTTGTTTTTATATTTCATTTTATTTTATTTTCAAAAAAATTAAAAAATCAAAAAAATTCATAGGGACCCAAAAGGTTTTTTTAAAAACCAACCAACGGGTTTTTTTAATAAAACCGCATGATGGACGGGTGGACGGTTGTGAGCTACGGCAAGAGGGGCCGGCGCAACCGTCAGCCCGTGTGGAATCAGGGTGACGGAAGGTCCGGGGGGATGGACCGTGCTCGTGCCCCCTCCTATCGGAGGGGGACTCTACGCAGTTCCCCTAACCCTAACCCTAACCCTAACCCTAACCCCTAACCCTAACCCTAACCCTAACCCTAACCCTAACCCCCTAACCCTAACCCTAACCCTAACCCTAACCCTAACCCTAAACCCTAACCCTAACCCTAACCCTAACCCTAACCCTATTTCGGCCACGCCCGTCACGTAGAGCCCACTCACGTGTCTCTACGACCTTCCTATCAAAATTTTGAATTTTTCAGAAAACGAAAATTTCCGAATTCCGTTTTTGGCCAATATCTTCGGAACCGAAGGTGCTAGAGACTTGAAAGTCGGTCGCGTCAGACCTAATTTGGGGTCGCTGAACACGCCAGAGTTGAATTCAAGTCTCTACGACTTACCGTTCCGGAGATATGGCCATTTTAAAGTTTCAAACTAAGATTTCGAAAATTTCCCAAGGTTCCACGGGGTCAAACGACACATCATTGGAAAGGTCTGGGGCCAAGGAATCCAAGGAACTTGGTTCTATGATGATAGGACATTCCTATCCGGAGTTATTGGCAAAAACATTCTTGAGGGGCCCCTCAAAGGACGTATTTATCCCTATAACCTAACCCTAACCCTAACCCTAACCCTAACCCTAACCCCTAACCCCTAACCCTAACCCTAACCCTAACCCTAACCCCCTAACCCTAACCCTAACCCTAACCCTAACCCTAAACCCTAACCCTAACCCTAACCCTAACCCTAACCCTAACCCTATTTCGGCCACGCCCGTCACGTAGAGCCCACTCACGTGTCTCTACGACCTTCCTATCAAAATTTTGAATTTTTCAGAAAACGAAAATTTCCGAATTCCGTTTTTGGCCAATATCTTCGGAACCGAAGGTGCTAGAGACTTGAAAGTCGGTCGCGTCAGACCTAATTTGGGGTCGCTGAACACGCCAGAGTTGAATTCAAGTCTCTACGACTTACCGTTCCGGAGATATGGCCATTTTAAAGTTTCAAACTAAGATTTCGAAAATTTCCCAAGGTTCCACGGGGTCAAACGACACATCATTGGAAAGGTCTGGGGCCAAGGAATCCAAGGAACTTGGTTCTATGATGATAGGACATTCCTATCCGGAGTTATTGGCAAAAACATTCTTGAGGGGCCCCTCAAAGGACGTATTTATCCCTATAACCTAACCCTAACCCTAACCCTAACCCCTAACCCTAACCCTAACCCTAACCCTAACCCTAACCCTAACCCCCTAACCCTAACCCTAACCCTAACCCTAACCCTAACCCTATTTCGGCCACGCCCGTCACGTAGAGCCCACTCACGTGTCTCTACGACCTTCCTATCAAAATTTTGAATTTTTCAGAAAACGAAAATTTCCGAATTCCGTTTTTGGCCAATATCTTCGGAACCGAAGGTGCTAGAGACTTGAAAGTCGGTCGCGTCAGACCTAATTTGGGGTCGCTGAACACGCCAGAGTTGAATTCAAGTCTCTACGACTTACCGTTCCGGAGATATGGCCATTTTAAAGTTTCAAACTAAGATTTCGAAAATTTCCCAAGGTTCCACGGGGTCAAACGACACATCATTGGAAAGGTCTGGGGCCAAGGAATCCAAGGAACTTGGTTCTATGATGATAGGACATTCCTATCCGGAGTTATTGGCAAAAACATTCTTGAGGGGCCCCTCAAAGGACGTATTTATCCCTATAACCTAACCCTAACCCTAACCCTAACCCTAACCCTAACCCCTAACCCTAACCCTAACCCTAACCCTAACCCTAACCCCCTAACCCTAACCCTAACCCTAACCCTAACCCTAACCCTAAACCCTAACCCTAACCCTAACCCTAACCCTAACCCTATTTCGGCCACGCCCGTCACGTAGAGCCCACTCACGTGTCTCTACGACCTTCCTATCAAAATTTTGAATTTTTCAGAAAACGAAAATTTCCGAATTCCGTTTTTGGCCAATATCTTCGGAACCGAAGGTGCTAGAGACTTGAAAGTCGGTCGCGTCAGACCTAATTTGGGGTCGCTGAACACGCCAGAGTTGAATTCAAGTCTCTACGACTTACCGTTCCGGAGATATGGCCATTTTAAAGTTTCAAACTAAGATTTCGAAAATTTCCCAAGGTTCCACGGGGTCAAACGACACATCATTGGAAAGGTCTGGGGCCAAGGAATCCAAGGAACTTGGTTCTATGATGATAGGACATTCCTATCCGGAGTTATTGGCAAAAACATTCTTGAGGGGCCCCTCAAAGGACGTATTTATCCCTATAACCCTAACCCTAACCCTAACCCTAACCCTAACCCTAACCCTAACCCTAACCCTAACCCCTAACCCTAATTATGCGCCCTTAGATCGGAGTTATGCGCTGGTCTGTGGAAGGTCAAATACCTGGAATGTGACTTTAATGACCACTCGCTCCCAAACTCTGCGGGCACTCAGGCCGCTGTCTGAGGCACGCATCTGCAGAGCTTACCGCTACCTACCGGCTGGATGTCCAATTCCTGGAAGTGAACTTTCCCCACAGTCACTTCCTGGATTTTGCCCCATCAGTCAGGTAGGCATCCTGGGCATGTGTCTGACTTACCTACCGCCTGGAGTTCCAATACCTGGAAGGGAACTTTCCCCATGGTCACTTCCTAGACTTTGCCCCCCTCAGTCAGGTAGGCATCCTGAGCATGTGTCTGACTTACCTACCGCCTGGAGGAAGCAATTCCCAAATTGCGACTTACCTGTATTTGGCTTGAAAATCCTGCGGGCAGTCAGGCGGCTGTCTGAAGCATGCGTCTGCCGAGTTTACCGCTTCTTTCTGGCTGGAGGTCAAATTCCTGGAATGCTCCTTCACCAACCATTCGCTCCCAAACTCTGCGGGCAGTCAGGCGGCTGTCTGAGGCATGCGTCTGCCGAGTTTACCGCTTCTTACTGCCTGGAGGTGGCAATTCCACAATTTCGACTGACCTGTATTTCGCTTGAAAACTCTGCGGGCAGTCAGGCGGCTGTCTGAAGCATGCGTCTGCCGAGTTTACCGCTTCTTTCTGGCTGGAGGTCAAATTCCTGGAATGCTCCTTCACCAACCATTCGCTCCCAAACTCTGCGGGCAGTCAGGCGGCTGTCTGAGGCATGCGTCTGCCGAGTTTACCGCTTCTTACTGCCTGGAGGTGGCAATTCCACAATTTCGACTGACCTGTATTTCGCTTGAAAACTCTGCGGGCAGTCAGGCGGCTGTCTGAGGCATGCGTCTGCCGAGTTTACCGCTTCTTACTGGCTGGAGGTCAAATTCCTGGAATGCTCCTTCACCAACCATTCGCTCCCAAACTCTGCGGGCAGTCAGGCGGCTGTCTGAGGCATGCGTCTGCCGAGTTTACCGCTTCTTACTGCCTGGAGGTGGCAATTCCACAATTTCGACTGACCTGTATTTCGCTTGAAAACTCTGCGGGCAGTCAGGCGGCTGTCTGAGGCATGCGTCTGCCGAGTTTACCGCTTCTTACTGGCTGGAGGTGGCAATTCCACAATTTCGACTGACCTGTATTTCGCTTGAAAACCCTGCGGGCGGTCAGGCAGCTGTCTGAGGCATGCGTCTGTAGAGCTTACCGCTGCGACTTTCCCGACCCTTCACTCTTGACCCCCCCCCCCCCCCCCTTTCAAGCAACGGTCTGGGGCAGGTGTCTGTGGTAGGTAGGCAGGTAGGTACCCCGCGAAGGTCGCTTTTCCGGAACGCGAACCTTCCTATCATTGACCTTTAACCTTTCCCCCTCTTTCAGGTAACAACAGTCTGGGGTAAGTCTCACAGTGTACGGTGTAGAGAAAAACCTGGAAGGACACTGGGTTTCTGAAATTTACCAAATAAGACTCAGACATGGGTTTTCTTTGAACTCCAGCTTGGCTATTTATTTACATCACTCTGTAAAAATGGAGCAGAAACATGGCGAGCATGTACACGAGCCCAACGACGCACAAGGTCATGACGACGACCAGGACGCATCCGTCCCCACACTGGCAGTTGCACCTGCAGGGGAAAAGAGAAAAGAAAAAACAGACAAAATTGTGAAAAATCATCGTTTAAAAATGCGTAGCTTTCTGAGAATTGCAGGTCCATCTTTAATGATTTCATGTAGCAATCCCGGATGTAGACCTAGCACTCCGAACCAATCTGTCGCATCGTAACGCCTCAGTCTTTGAGGTGTGATTACACTTGCCTGGCTAGCCCGGGCATCGGGCTCTGCACATGGTTTTCCTGGAGGTCCGGCGCTCTTTCCCCCGGCGTTGGGCCCTGCGCTGGGTTTCCCACTGGGGAAAGAAGGCCAACGTAAAAAAACCTCTGTGTCATCCCATACACGTATAGACAGACAAGCACACATGCGATGGTAACAATTCCGGATATCCGACCTGTTCTCATTCTTCGTCCCCTCCTCAGTCTCCGTCTTGTCCGTCTCTCCCACATGAAGGCCTGTGCGAAAAGACAGAGGCATATTTATGTATATTTATGTCACCGGAAGTGACGCAGGTACACAGGGGACCAATAGGAAGGTGGGTAGGCGGGCAGGCGGGCGGGCGGGCGGGAAACAAGACAAACAACCAAAAAACAATTTTTTCCATGTCGTCTTCATGGAATTCCACAATTTCTACACACAACATCAGACCAACCCTCTAACATCCCATTGGCTAAACGTCACAACTGTGTCACGATGTGGGAGTGGCCGCTCGGCGGGCATATAAGGCCGAGAGACACCCCGCGGCAGTCGCCATGGGCCCGCTCGCCGTGCTGAAGGTCGCCTCGATGCTGCTGCTGACCGCCAGAGGACTCCGGATCAACGACACCGCCTCGCCTAAGATCACGGAGAAGGCCGTGGGAGAGAATGTGGATCTGGACTGCCGGTTCTCCACTGCCCCGGAGGATACGGGGCCCTTGGAGGTCGAATGGAGCGTGAAGTCCGTACGCCACCCGATGGAAGTTGCAGAGGTGCTGCTCTACTCCGACGGGCAGATCTACGACGATTACTACCAGCCTTTGAAGGGCAGGGTCAGCTTCCGGGCGGAGGACCCCGGGCGGGGAGACGCCACCATCCACCTTTTGCTGCTGACTCCCTCAGACTCTGGCATCTACAAGTGCCAGGTCAAGAAGATTCCAGGCATCCAGAACGTCAAGAAAGTCCTGAGAGTGCTCAAGAAGCCATCGAAGCCCCAGTGTTATTACACCACGGGGGGGGATGCGGGGGTCGGGAATCCGAAAGTGCTACACTGTGGATCTCAGGAAGGTGAGTCAGTTCATTAGTTGTCCCCTTGGTGGAAATTCTTTTTTCACACATTATATTTGTATGTATATATTTTCACGTGTTTTCATGTACATTTCTTGCAGGTGCAGCACCGATCACGTACTTCTGGAGAAGGGAACCGATCTCGAGGCGCCTACCGGCCTCTGCGATGACAGACCATGCGGCGGGCACGCTCACCATCCCGGACGCTGGCCAGAGCGACGGAGGGACTTACGTATGTACTGCCAAGAATCGTGTCGGTGTGGAGGAGTGCTTCCTGGAATTCTACGTAACCCAAACTCCACCGGTGGGACCGATTGTGGGAGGTGTGGCAGGCGTGGCAGGCGCCCTGATTGCCTTAGGGCTCATCACCTACTTCCTGAAACGCCGGCTGCGAGGGTCAGAGGCTGAACCGGCCCCCAATGACATTGTAGTAGATGCCAGTCCCCCAAGACGCAGGGTTAGGTTTGCAGCTGAGATGGCACAAAACCCTTTCCCCCCGCCCCCCACCCCCTTCTGATGATGAACACTGCTCCCGCTTAAAGTATGATAACCTGTATGTGTGTTCGTATCTATGCTGAAATGATGAAAAATAAAGAAATAAACAAGAAAGAAAGTGTTGGGAACAAAAACTACATGTGTCTGAGTAACTTACCGCCTGGAGGTCCGATTCCTGGAAGTTAACTTAGACAACCGCTCACTCTTAAACTCTTTCCCCTTGGTCGGGCCACCGTCCTGGGGCATGTGTCTTAAGATTGAGAGCGATGGTCTAAGTTCACTTCCAGGAATCGGACCTCCGGGCGGTAAGTTACTCAGACACAAAAGCTGTATGTGTGTTCGTATCTATGCTGAAATCATTAAAAATAAAGAAAGAAAGTGTTGGAAACAAAAACGGCATGTGTCTGACTTACTTACCGCCTGGAGGTCCGATTCCTGGGAGTGAACTGACCCCCCTTTCACAGGCTGACCCCATGCCCTGTCACGCTTAGAGTTTGCCCTCAGTCAGGCGGGCGCCCTGGGGCATGTGCCTGACTTACTTACCGCCTGGAGGTGGCAATTCCACAATTTCGACTTACCTGTATTTCGCTGGAAAACCCTGTGGGCAGTCAGGCGGCTGTCTGAGGCATGCGTCTGCCGAGTTTACCGCTTCTTACTGGCTGGAGGTCAAATTCCTGGAATGCTCCTTCACCAACCATTCGCTCCCAAACTCTGCGGGCAGTCAGGTGGCTGTCTTAGGCATGCGTCTGCCGAGTTTACTGCTGCCTACTGGCTGGAGGTGGCAATTCCAGAATTTCGACTTACCTGTATTTCGCTTGAAAACCCTGCGGGCGGTCAGGCAGCTGTCTGAGGCATGCATCTGTCGAGCTCACCGCTGCTTACCGGCTGGAGGTCAAATTCCTGGAATGCTCCTTCACCAACCATTCGCTCCCAAACTCTGCGGGCAGTCAGGCGGCTGTCTGAGGCATGCGTCTGCCAAGTTTACCGCTTCTTTCTGGCTGGAGGTCAAATTCCTGGAATGCTCCTTCACCAACCATTCGCTCCCAAACTCTGCGGGCAGTCAGGTGGCTGTCTGAGGCATGCGTCTGCAGAGCCTACCACTGCCTACCGCCTGGAGGTGGCAATTCCAGAACTGCAACCACACAGCCTCCCAGAGCCTAAGTCCACAGGGGTACCAGGGGCACGAAAGTCCAGGCGGCGTACCAGGGGCACGAACTTCCAGGCGGCGTACCAGGGGCACGAAAGTCCAGGCGGCGTACCAGGGGCACGAACTTCCAGGCGGCGTACCAGGGGCACGAAAGTCCAGGCGGCGTACCAGGGGCACGAAAGTCCAGTCGGCGTACCAGGGGCACGAAAGTCCAGGCGGCGTACCAGGGGCACGAACTTCCAGGCGGCGTACCAGGGGCACGAAAGTCCAGTCGGCGTACCAGGGGCACGAACTTCCAGGCGGCGTACCAGGGGCACGAACTTCCAGGCGGCGTACCAGGGGCACGAACTTCGAGGAGGGCGGGATACTGCTTATTAACCCGGGGAGGGGTGCTTAAGTGTGGGTGAACAGGTTCGGATGGTGGGCAAGGTCTCCTGGAGGTCCAGCCCCAGTAGGGAGTCAGCTGGTGTCCTGGGCATGACTCTCCGGTGGGTGGCCCATGGTGGTCCAATTCCTGGAAGTTATCTTTCCCCAAGGTCACTTCCTGGACTTTGCCCCCTCAGTCAGCCTGGAGGAGGCAATGATTCAAGGTCATTTTTATCACTTCTGAAGGTCCCACAGGTCTGAAACTTGGTACACTCATTGCCCCTGTCACTCTGATAAACATATTAAAGTTTCAGACTTATAGCTCAAAGCGTTGATGAGTTATGGAAAAAAAGGCTTGAAATCAGAAGGCCGCGTTCGAAGCCTGACTCGATTTAGCAATGATTCAAGGTCATTTTTGTCACTTCTGAAGGTCCCAGAGATCTCAAACTTGGTATAGTCAATGTCCCTGATGCCCTGATGATCATGTTACAGTTTCAGCTACCTAGGTCAATGTTTTTGGTGTTTTATTCAGGATAATATGCCCTAGAAGCTCACCTTTCACATTTAACAGTGAGTCATGACCCCTCTGAAGGTCCCACAGGTCTGAAACTTGGCACACTCATTGCCCCTGACACTCTGATAAACATAGTAAAGTTTCAGACTTATAGCTCAAAGTGTTGATGAGTTAATTAGGAAAAAAAGACACAGAAATTTGGATTAAAATTAAATTCATTTTTATTGATTGTGTCCCTGAGATAGGCCCAGAAACAAATTTTCATGTGATTTGGACAATTTTTGTGGACGTGGCGGGCCTTAGTTATGTTGAAAATATGATACATTTCTGGGGCCACCCTTGGAAAACTACTGGGCCGATCGGAACCAAATTCACATCACAGACATATCTCGGACCAAGGAACAACATATAAAAAAATCAGCTTCCTAGGTCCTGTAGAAAGATTTTTACTCCCATGTGTCCAATCTCTCAAGGAGGTCTCAGGTCCTAACACACAGACAGCCTGTTGAAGGGCAATTTCGGACCAGCACCAATGATAATATTCTGGGGTCCGCCCCGCCAAAACTACCCGGCCGAATTCAGCCGAATTCACAGAAAATACGTGTCCCCGTCCCAGGAACAACATATAAAAAAATCATAATTTTAGGACAAGTGAAACGATTTTTACAGTTGTTTGAAAATATGCCGAATTCCGGAACCGACCCGGAAAAAACTACCGGGCCGAATTCAGCCGAATTCTCAGAAAAGACGTGTCCCGATCCCATTAACAACATATAAAAAAACCAGCTTCCTAGGTCTGGTGGAACGACTTTTATTCTCATTTTTCCAATTTGGGGGGTGGGGGGCGTGGTGTGCTTTTCTGATGCACATTGAATCATCTCTTAATGATGTACAAAAGTACAAACTAATCTCCCTCAAGGCCACAGTTAGAACCCGTTAGAAATGTAGAAATTCCTGGAAGTGGACTTACCCACCGCTTACCCTTAAACCTTGTCCCCTCGGTCGGGCAGGCGTCCTTTGCATGTGTCGGAGTAATTTACCGCATGTAGGTCCCATTCCCGGAAGTGAACTGACCCCCCCTTCGGAGGCTGACCCCGTCCCCGGGCGTCCTGGGCATGTGCCTGACTTACTTACCGCCTGGAGCTGACAATTCCACAATTTCGACTTCCTAACCCAAAAAGGCACTAAATTAGTGCAGTCCATTTACCAAAAGACCAAAAAAATATAATTTACTTGCCCCTAATTGGTTTTTTTCCCGCAGACCAATTGGAATTCCAAAAAGAAAGGTTGCTGTCTTCTGATTGGCCGTCCTCGGTCTTAGTCCCGGTCGCGGTCAAGGTCAGCCCCTATAAATTGCAGTAAGTTTCACTTTCGCTATCATTCTTCACTTGGACAGCATGGCGGTAAGTCCTCCTTTACTACACATTTAGGGTAGTTTTCCTGGATGTCGACATGTTACCTTCCAGGATGTCGACATCCTGGATGTTGACTTCCAGGATGTCGACATCCTGGAAGTGGATGCATTCTTCCCGGAATTAGACACACCTGTAAATTAGCATAAGGATAGATATAGATGTCAAACATATTTAGTCTAACTTTCCTGGATGTCGACATCCTGGCTTCTGACCAGCAGTTTTGAGGCATTTTGGCTAGTTTTATGTCTTTTACCTGGAAGTGGATGCATTCTTCCCGGAATTAGACACACCTGTAAATTAGCATAAGAATAGAAATGGATGTCAAATATTTCACACTGTTCTGTTTTTCCTTAACCCCCAGACTAAGCAGAAGTGCCCAGAATGTGGCCGCTATTATGCCAGCCTCTCCCGCCACGTCAGGGCGGTGCATAATATGGCTGACGAACACCAGAGGCGCCTCCTCATATCCTCCCGGTCCCTCCGCTACGGGGGCAAGCTGCGGTGCCCGGTGGAGGGATGCCAGACGGGAAAGGAGTATGTCCGTCTGGACAAGCATCTGCTGACGGCTCACCTTTTCAAACCGGTATGATACTTTACACAACTGAGTCTGAGTAACTTACCGCCTGGAGGTTCAATTCCTGGAAGTGAACTTACCCACCACTCACTCACTCATTTAATTTATCATTCCACAGGGGAAAAAACTCACCAAGGCCATGGCCAGTGCCAAGAAGGCAGCCATACGGCGCAGGCTGAGCAGCCTGGCCAGCACCCCGCCGCCGCCGCCGCCGCCGCCGCAGAGTCCCCCAGGGTCCCCCACAGCAGCGGATGATGTTGGCCGTCTGCAGGAAGGCCTGGAGTCGGTGCACAAGAGGCTGACCCTCCTGATAGCCGAGGTCGATGCCCTGCGGGCTGTGGCCCGGCGGCTGCCCAATCCAGCCACGACACCATCAGGCCGGCCTCCCCGCGCCAAGCGCCCCCACTCACCTCCTCCTGCTGCTGCCTCCTCCTCCCGGAGTCCGTCCCCCGCTCCGGCAGCTCCGTCCTCCAGGCAGCGTCCCCGGAAGCGTCCCCGGAAGCGCGCCCACTCTCCTACTTCTGCTTCCTCCTCCTCCCAGAGTCCGTCCCCCGCTCCGGCAGCTCCGTCCTCCAGGCAGCGTCCCCGGAAGCGTCCCCGGAAGCGCGCCCACTCTCCTCCTTCTGCTTCCTCCTCCTCCCGGAGTCCGTCCCCCGCTCCGGCAGCTCCGTCCTCCAGGCAGCGTCCCCGGAAGCGTCCCCGGAAGCGCCCCCACTCTCCTCCTCCTGTTTCCTCCTCCTCCCGGAGTCCTTCCCCCGCTCCGGCAGCTCCATCCTCGACCCCCAGGGGCTCCCTCTCTCCTCTTGCTGCTGATGCTGCTGCGTCCCCGGCGAGCCCCAGGGCCGGTCCGTCCTCGGCTCCCGTGTCCTCCAGCAAGGGTCCCTTGGCGGCTTCGACCCCTGTGAGGTGGAGCTCGATGCCGAACTTGGGTGGGTATCAGCTCTTGTATTAAGATGGTACTGTTTATTGATTGATTGATTGATTGATTGATGTGGAGGTCCAATTCCTGGAAGTGAACTTTCCCCACGGTCCCTTCCTGGACTTTGCCCTGTCAGGCAGGCAGGTGTCCTGGGCATCCTACCGCCTGGAGGTCAAATTCCAGGAAGTGAACTTTGATTGATGTATTTACTTACATGCTTTTAGACAACCTGTTGGATTATTTCGAGGCACACCTCTTAGGTCCCAACCAGTCGCCAAAAGCACTTAGGACCATCAGGCAGAGAAGGTCCTATGTCCGGAAGTTCCTCGTCTATATGTCAGGGGGGGCCAGTGACATAAATAGGACTCTTCTTTTTCTGAACGACCCGATAAAACTGAATGGGTAGGTAGCTCGTCTTCATCCTCTCCAAATCCAAATTCCTAACCCCCCCTCCACATTTACACGGCTCGTCAATTCCATTGTCTCGTCATCAGATACCTCACTGACCTCAATTCCAAATTGAAGCCCACGAGCCAGAAGCATGTGATCGCAGACCTCTTAGCCTTCTTCAAATTCATCAGGCTAGGTAGTTTGCCAAAAGTACGGATGACCTCGAGAGCCGCCACGTACGCCTTGGACAAGTTGGCTATGTGGAGGAAGGGGTTAGGGGCCAAAGTCGTCATGCAAAGGTTGGACTATAAAAGGCAGAAGAGAGGTGCGTTTCTGTGCCAAGGTTAGGGTTAGAATGAGAATGACTGTCACGATCTGGTGTCGTCTTGTAAACACTATCCTGTTTCCTTTCTACAGATACGCTGGTTCAGGGCAGCATGCTGCTGTCATTTCAAAGGCAGGCGGAGGACAGACTCCCGGGCGCCCTCCGAGCGCTCAGGAGGAGGCCGGGCAGCAGAAACACCCTGGCCATGGCCGTCGGCCTTTTGGTCGGCGCCATGGCGACCAGCACGGGCCATCGCAAGTGCGTCTTTGCCGGCATGACGGTGAGCGATGTGGCCAACGCACGGCCCTATAAGACATCCTTCGCCATCCGGGTGAGTTCTTTAGCTATTAACGGTGGGGGTTTGATGGGGTAGAATACCTGGAATCCAAACTAACCTTTTCCGGAACATGAACTTACCCACCGTTCACACCTAGACCTTGTCCCCTTAGTCGGGCAGCCGTCCTGGGGCATGTCTTTGAGTAACTTACCACCTGGAGGTCCGATTCCTGGAAGTGGACTTACCCACCGCCCACGCCTAAACTTTGTCCCCTCAGTCGTGCAGCCGCCCTGGGGGCATGTGTCTGTCTGAGTAACTTAACGCCTGGAGGTCTTAATTAGGTAGAATTCCAGGAATCTGGACTCCCTTTTCCGGAACATGAACTGTGTGTAACATTTCTTCTACTTCTTACTTTCTCAGGTCCCGGACCACAAAACTGTCCAGACCTTTGGCCCGGCCATGGTCTCGGTATCCGAGGCCCTCATGGGGCACCTGCGGGCCTTTGCCCAGATCAGGCAGCTCCTGCCCGGCTCCATGGCACTGCCCGATACCTTTTTCTTCAACGGTGCGGGCAAGCCCATGGAGAAGGTCGGGCAGGCCTTCACATTTGCCTGGAGGAGCATGGGTCTGGTGGGGGCCCCCACCCTGGGCGACGTCCGCACGGCAATAGCCACCTGGGTGCGTTATCACTATCAATAGTGCCTATTCCGTAATAACGACATGAGCATACATGTCCCACGATATACATGCCTTTTGCCATTGGTGAAAATGTTCTCCTACACTCCTACAGGCAGACTGCTCTCTGACACCGCCGGAGACCCGCAAAATCAACCGCCTCATGTGCCACGACCCTAAGACAGCTGAGGCCTTTTACGTGGTGGGGCCGGAGCTGACACCACAACAGGGACGGGCGGCCCGGCTGAAGGTGCTGAAGTCCCTAATGGCTTCAGTATATGTGCCGGCCCGGAGAAGGCGAGGTGAGTCATATTTAAGGTTTTTTTGTGTAACTATCCTAAACTTTGCCCCGTCAGTCAGGCAGGCATGCTGGGCATGTGTCTGACTTACTTACCGCCAGGAGGTCCAATTCCCGGAAGTTAACTTTCCCCACTGTGTAACTATCCTGGATGTAGACCTTGCCTTCTGAATTAACAAACTAAACATACCTACCTCTTTTCTTTCAGAATTATTAGAAGCATCTGTGGAGGAGGAGGGGGGGCAGCAGCAGCAGCAGCAGCAGCAGCAGCAGCAGCAGCAGCAGCAGCAGCAGCAGCAGCAGCAACAACAGCAGCAGCAGCAGCAGCAACAACAGCAGCAGCAGCAGCAGCAGCAGCAGCAGCCGGAAGGGGAGGGAGAGGTCCCACAGGAGGTGGTGGGACGGGTCCCCCAGCTCAGTTCCTCCAGTTCCTCTGCTTCGGACTCTGGGAGCTCCGAGTGACTTTTTTTTACCCCCTTTTTGGGTTTGTTTTTTTTTACTTTTTGTACATATTTTTATATATATGTATATATATGTGTGTGTGTGTGTGTGTGTGTGTGTGTGTGTGTGTGTGTGTGTGTGTATTTATTATTATTGTTCTAAAATAAAAACCCTGTTCAAACACTAAGGTTTCATTCTTTAGAACCATCAAAAAACAAACACTTAGTGGTTCATATTTCCACGAAAGCAACATGGAAGTGAACTTTCCCCACAGTCCCTTCCTGGACTCTGCCCCGTCGGTCGGGCGGCCGTCCTGGGGCATGTGTCTTAAGATTGAGAGCGGTGGGTAAGTTCACTTCCAGGAATCAGACCTCCAGGCGCTAAGTTTCTCTAGCGCCTGGAGGTCTGATTCCTGGAAGTGAACTTACCCACCGCTCTCAATCTTAAGACACATGCCCCAGGACGGCTGCCCGACCGAGGGGACAAAGCCGTCCTGTTCACTTTGCGGGGAGTCAGGCCACTGTCTGAGGCATGCGTCTGCATAGGCTACCGCTATCGCCTAGAGTTCCTAGTTCCGGAACTGCAACCACACACAGCAGGTAGGCATCCTGGGCATGTGTCTGACTTACTTACCTACCGCCTGGGGTTCCAATTCCTGGAATTCTGCTTTACAGACCATTCGCTCCCAAACTCTGCGGGCGGTCAGGCGGCTGTCTGAGGCATGCGTCTGCCGAGTTTACCGCTGCCTACTGCCTGGAGGTGGCAATTCCACAATTTCGACTTACCTGTATTTCGCTTGAAAACCCTGTGGGCGGTCAGGCAGCTGTCTGAGGCACGCATCTGCAGAGCTTACCGCTACCTACCGGTTGGATGTCCAATTCCTGGAAGTGAACTTTCCCCACAGTCACTTCCTGGATTTTGCCCCATCAGTCAGGTAGGCATCCTGGGCATGTGTCTGACTTACCTACCGCCTTGAGTTCCAATACCTGGAAGGGAACTTTCCCCATGGTCACTTCCTAGACTTTGCCCCCCTCAGTCAGGTAGGCATCCTGAGCATGTGTCTGTCTGACTTACCTACCGCCTGGAGGTGGCAATTCCACAATTTCGACTTACCTGTATTTTGCTTGAAAACCCTGCGGGCGGTCAGGCAGCTGTCTGAGGCATGCATCTGCCGAGTTTACCGCTTCTTACTGGCTGGAGGTCAAATTCCTGGAATGCTCCTTCACCAACCATTCGCTCCCAAACTCTGCGGGCAGTCAGGCGGCTGTCTGAGGCATGCATTTACCGAGCTCACCGCTTCTTACTGGCTGGAGGTCAAATTCCTGGAATGCTCCTTCACCAACCATTCGCTCCCAAACTCTGCGGGCAGTCAGGCAGCTGTCTGAGGCATGCATTTACCGAGCTCACCGCTTCTTACTGGCTGGAGGTCAAATTCCTGGAATGCTCCTTCACCAACCATTCGCTCCCAAACTCTGCGGGCAGTCAGGCGGCTGTCTGAGGCATGCATTTACCGAGCTCACCGCTTCTTACTGGCTGGAGGTCAAATTCCTGGAATGCTCCTTCACCAACCATTCGCTCCCAAACTCTGCGGGCAGTCAGGCCGCTGTCTGAGGCACGCATCTGCAGAGCTTACCGCTGCCTACTGCCTGGAGGTGGCAATTCCACAATTTCGACTGACCTGTATTTCGCTTGAAAACCCTGCGGGCGGTCAGGCAGCTGTCTGAGGCATGCATTTACCGAGCTCACCGCTTCTTACTGGCTGGAGGTCAAATTCCTGGAATGCTCCTTCACCAACCATTCGCTCCCAAACTCTGCGGGCAGTCAGGCCGCTGTCTGAGGCACGCATCTGCAGAGCTTACCGCTGCCTACTGCCTGGAGGTGGCAATTCCACAATTTCGACTGACCTGTATTTCGCTTGAAAACCCTGCGGGCGGTCAGGCAGCTGTCTGAGGCATGCATCTGTCGAGCTCACCGCTTCTTACTGGCTGGAGGTCAAATTCCTGGAATGCTCCTTCACCAACCATTCGCTCCCAAACTCTGCGGGCAGTCAGGCCGCTGTCTGAGGCACGCATCTGCAGAGCTTACCGCTGCCTACTGCCTGGAGGTGGCAATTCCATAATTTCGACTGACCTGTATTTCGCTTGAAAACCCTGCGGGCGGTCAGGTGGCTGTCTGAGGCATGCGTCTGCAGAGCCTACCACTGCCTACCGCCTGGAGGTGGCAATTCCAGAACTGCAACCACACAGCCTCCCAGAGCCTAAGTCCACAGGGGTACCAGGGGCACGAAAGTCCAGGCGGCGTACCAGGGGCACGAACTTCCAGTTGGCGTACCAGGGGCACGAACTTCCAGGCGGCGTACCAGGGGCACGAACTTCCAGGCGGCGTACCAGGGGCACGAACTTCGAGGAGGGCGGGATACTGCTTATTAACCCGGGGAGGGGTGCTTAAGTGTGGGTGAACAGGTTCGGATGGTGGGCAAGGTCTCCTGGAGGTCCAGCCCCAGTAGGGAGTCAGCTGGTGCCCTGGGCATGACTCTCCGGTGGGTGGCCCATGGTGGTCCAATTCCCGGAAGTTATCTTTCCCCAAGGTCACTTCCTGGACTTTGCCCCCTCAGTCAGCCTGGAGGAGGCAATTCCCCAATTTCAACTTACCTGTGTTTGGCTCGAAAATCCTGCGGGCAGTCAGGCGGCTGCCTGAGGCATGCATCTGTCGAGCTCACCGCTTCTTACCAGCTGGAGGTCAAATTCCTGGAATGCGACTTTACCGACCCTTCACTCTTAACCTTAACCCTCTGTCAAGCAACATTTTGGGGTGTTTTTTGGGAATGTGACTAACTCCCTGGAAGTCTTATGATGTAGAAAACGTGGAAGAAGACACGCTGAGATTACCAAAGTATATATATATTTTTTATTACAATAAAATATCCACATACAGTATATGAAGTATGGTTTATTCCATGGTTTACAAATGGAAATGTCACAGTTCTTTAATCATGATGCGAATTCGGCTTCGGACATTTTCTACAGATAGGTTCATGTCGTGGCATATTCGTAGGACTTCTGGGTTTCTTTCCATGATAGCTTTTATTCTGCCACTGGTGATGAGTCTTTCCTTAATGTCGTCTTTGAAGATGAGTCTCAGCATGTTCAGAAATTCTGGGGTGAAGTTGATATTTCTTCGTCGACCCTGAAGACATGAAAATGTAAAGAGGTTAGTGCCTTTATGTCTATTAACGGAGTCCATATATAGTACTTCCCTTCCTCCATCTCTACTTACATGGTTGTTAATTGATTCGGGAAGTGGTCTTTGTGTGGCAGGGGGTGTCATCCCTTTTCTTTGCCTTGAAGCTTCCCGTCCATCAGGCACTTTCTTCTCAGACCCTTTGTCCTTTCTGCGACGGACCTTGTCCTTGTCCTTCTCCTCCTCCTCCTTCTTCTTCTTCTTCTTCTTCTTCTTCTCCTTCTTCTTCTTCTTGCCTTCCCCGTGGGTGGTGTCACCAGCCTAAGGGGGGTGGGGAGAAAGTGCATTAGTATTGCATTCCTTATATTACACTGACTGAACCACTTCCAGGAATTCTACTCACCAAGTTGGTTTTCAGGGGGATGATGTCCCACATTATGGAGGACATTTGTCGTTCCAGGACTTCCTCCTCGAAATCACTGTCCGTGAAGTCCAACTATACAACAATAACAACAACAACAACATCAACAACAAGATGGACAAGACATGGATAGAGACCATCAGTTCCACAATAGCGACGTGGACTATAAACCAACCCATTTCCAAAAAGGCGACATAAACTTCCAGGAACTTACCATGCGCTTCACTGGTTCCCTCTGCCGTGGCCTCTCGATGCGTTCCATCTCTGACTCTGTCATTTCCAACCGCGGGAAACTTGGGTATATATAGGCTAAGGGTACGGCTGCAGTGACGTCATTGGGCAACAGCCAATCACCAACCTGGGCGGGAGGTGTGGGCGGGGGATGATGGTCTCCTGGAGGTCAAGTTCCTGGAATGGGACCTTGCTGACCACTCGCTCCCAAACTTTGCGGGCAGTCAGGCAGCTTTCTGGGGCATGTGTCCGAGTATCTCACCGCCTTGAGGACTGATTCCTGGAAGTGAACTTAACCCTCTTTCACGGCTGACCCCAACCCCCCCAAAAAAATGGAAAATTCCGCTCTGGGCGCGAGAGTTAGCAGCCCGCCATAGGAAAATGAGAGGGAATGAGCGTTAGCTCACTGGCTAAATTTCCAAAAAACAACGCCGCCAGCCATCTACAGACAGGGAGCCGCTCCACATTGTCGACGTCTGGTCTACGATGGCGACGCCGGGCGCACAACCCTAACCCTAACCCTAACCCTAACCCTAAACCCTAACCCTAACCCTAACCCTAACCCTAACCCTATTTCGGCCACGCCCGTCACGTAGAGCCCACTCACGTGTCTCTACGACCTTCCTATCAAAATTTTGAATTTTTCAGAAAACGAAAATTTCCGAATTCCGTTTTTGGCCAATATCTTCGGAACCGAAGGTGCTAGAGACTTGAAAGTCGGTCGCGTCAGACCTAATTTGGGGTCGCTGAACACGCCAGAGTTGAATTCAAGTCTCTACGACTTACCGTTCCGGAGATATGGCCATTTTAAAGTTTCAAACTAAGATTTCGAAAATTTCCCAAGGTTCCACGGGGTCAAACGACACATCATTGGAAAGGTCTGGGGCCAAGGAATCCAAGGAACTTGGTTCTATGATGATAGGACATTCCTATCCGGAGTTATTGGCAAAAACATTCTTGAGGGGCCCCTCAAAGGACGTATTTATCCCTATAACCTAACCCTAACCCTAACCCTAACCCTAACCCTAACCCTAACCCTAACCCCTAACCCTAACCCTAACCCTAACCCTAACCCTAACCCTAACCCTAACCCTAACCCTAACCCTAACCCCTAACCCTAACCCTAACCCTAACCCTAACCCTAACCCCCTAACCCTAACCCTAACCCTAACCCTAACCCTAACCCTAAACCCTAACCCTAACCCTAACCCTAACCCTAACCCTATTTCGGCCACGCCCGTCACGTAGAGCCCACTCACGTGTCTCTACGACCTTCCTATCAAAATTTTGAATTTTTCAGAAAACGAAAATTTCCGAATTCCGTTTTTGGCCAATATCTTCGGAACCGAAGGTGCTAGAGACTTGAAAGTCGGTCGCGTCAGACCTAATTTGGGGTCGCTGAACACGCCAGAGTTGAATTCAAGTCTCTACGACTTACCGTTCCGGAGATATGGCCATTTTAAAGTTTCAAACTAAGATTTCGAAAATTTCCCAAGGTTCCACGGGGTCAAACGACACATCATTGGAAAGGTCTGGGGCCAAGGAATCCAAGGAACTTGGTTCTATGATGATAGGACATTCCTATCCGGAGTTATTGGCAAAAACATTCTTGAGGGGCCCCTCAAAGGACGTATTTATCCCTATAACCTAACCCTAACCCTAACCCTAACCCTAACCCTAACCCCTAACCCCTAACCCTAACCCTAACCCTAACCCTAACCCCCTAACCCTAACCCTAACCCTAACCCTAACCCTAAACCCTAACCCTAACCCTAACCCTAACCCTAACCCTAACCCTATTTCGGCCACGCCCGTCACGTAGAGCCCACTCACGTGTCTCTACGACCTTCCTATCAAAATTTTGAATTTTTCAGAAAACGAAAATTTCCGAATTCCGTTTTTGGCCAATATCTTCGGAACCGAAGGTGCTAGAGACTTGAAAGTCGGTCGCGTCAGACCTAATTTGGGGTCGCTGAACACGCCAGAGTTGAATTCAAGTCTCTACGACTTACCGTTCCGGAGATATGGCCATTTTAAAGTTTCAAACTAAGATTTCGAAAATTTCCCAAGGTTCCACGGGGTCAAACGACACATCATTGGAAAGGTCTGGGGCCAAGGAATCCAAGGAACTTGGTTCTATGATGATAGGACATTCCTATCCGGAGTTATTGGCAAAAACATTCTTGAGGGGCCCCTCAAAGGACGTATTTATCCCTATAACCTAACCCTAACCCTAACCCTAACCCCTAACCCTAACCCTAACCCTAACCCTAACCCTAACCCTAACCCCCTAACCCTAACCCTAACCCTAACCCTAACCCTAACCCTATTTCGGCCACGCCCGTCACGTAGAGCCCACTCACGTGTCTCTACGACCTTCCTATCAAAATTTTGAATTTTTCAGAAAACGAAAATTTCCGAATTCCGTTTTTGGCCAATATCTTCGGAACCGAAGGTGCTAGAGACTTGAAAGTCGGTCGCGTCAGACCTAATTTGGGGTCGCTGAACACGCCAGAGTTGAATTCAAGTCTCTACGACTTACCGTTCCGGAGATATGGCCATTTTAAAGTTTCAAACTAAGATTTCGAAAATTTCCCAAGGTTCCACGGGGTCAAACGACACATCATTGGAAAGGTCTGGGGCCAAGGAATCCAAGGAACTTGGTTCTATGATGATAGGACATTCCTATCCGGAGTTATTGGCAAAAACATTCTTGAGGGGCCCCTCAAAGGACGTATTTATCCCTATAACCTAACCCTAACCCTAACCCTAACCCTAACCCTAACCCCTAACCCTAACCCTAACCCTAACCCTAACCCTAACCCCCTAACCCTAACCCTAACCCTAACCCTAACCCTAACCCTAAACCCTAACCCTAACCCTAACCCTAACCCTAACCCTATTTCGGCCACGCCCGTCACGTAGAGCCCACTCACGTGTCTCTACGACCTTCCTATCAAAATTTTGAATTTTTCAGAAAACGAAAATTTCCGAATTCCGTTTTTGGCCAATATCTTCGGAACCGAAGGTGCTAGAGACTTGAAAGTCGGTCGCGTCAGACCTAATTTGGGGTCGCTGAACACGCCAGAGTTGAATTCAAGTCTCTACGACTTACCGTTCCGGAGATATGGCCATTTTAAAGTTTCAAACTAAGATTTCGAAAATTTCCCAAGGTTCCACGGGGTCAAACGACACATCATTGGAAAGGTCTGGGGCCAAGGAATCCAAGGAACTTGGTTCTATGATGATAGGACATTCCTATCCGGAGTTATTGGCAAAAACATTCTTGAGGGGCCCCTCAAAGGACGTATTTATCCCTATAACCTAACCCTAACCCTAACCCTAACCCTAACCCTAACCCTAACCCTAACCCTAACCCCTAACCCTAACCCTAACCCTAACCCTAACCCTAACCCTAACCCTAACCTAACCCTAACCCTAACCCTAACCCTAACCCTAACCCTAACCCTAACCCTAACCCTAACCCTAACCCTAACCCCTAACCCTAATTATGCGCCCTTAGATCGGAGTTATGCGCTGGTCTGTGGAAGGTCAAATACCTGGAATGTGACTTTAATGACCACTCGCTCCCAAACTCTGCGGGCACTCAGGCCGCTGTCTGAGGCACGCATCTGCAGAGCTTACCGCTACCTACCGGCTGGATGTCCAATTCCTGGAAGTGAACTTTCCCCACAGTCACTTCCTGGATTTTGCCCCATCAGTCAGGTAGGCATCCTGGGCATGTGTCTGACTTACCTACCGCCTGGAGTTCCAATACCTGGAAGGGAACTTTCCCCATGGTCACTTCCTAGACTTTGCCCCCCTCAGTCAGGTAGGCATCCTGAGCATGTGTCTGACTTACCTACCGCCTGGAGGAAGCAATTCCCAAATTGCGACTTACCTGTATTTGGCTTGAAAATCCTGCGGGCAGTCAGGCGGCTGTCTGAAGCATGCGTCTGCCGAGTTTACCGCTTCTTTCTGGCTGGAGGTCAAATTCCTGGAATGCTCCTTCACCAACCATTCGCTCCCAAACTCTGCGGGCAGTCAGGCGGCTGTCTGAGGCATGCGTCTGCCGAGTTTACCGCTTCTTACTGCCTGGAGGTGGCAATTCCACAATTTCGACTGACCTGTATTTCGCTTGAAAACTCTGCGGGCAGTCAGGCGGCTGTCTGAAGCATGCGTCTGCCGAGTTTACCGCTTCTTTCTGGCTGGAGGTCAAATTCCTGGAATGCTCCTTCACCAACCATTCGCTCCCAAACTCTGCGGGCAGTCAGGCGGCTGTCTGAGGCATGCGTCTGCCGAGTTTACCGCTTCTTACTGCCTGGAGGTGGCAATTCCACAATTTCGACTGACCTGTATTTCGCTTGAAAACTCTGCGGGCAGTCAGGCGGCTGTCTGAGGCATGCGTCTGCCGAGTTTACCGCTTCTTACTGGCTGGAGGTCAAATTCCTGGAATGCTCCTTCACCAACCATTCGCTCCCAAACTCTGCGGGCAGTCAGGCGGCTGTCTGAGGCATGCGTCTGCCGAGTTTACCGCTTCTTACTGCCTGGAGGTGGCAATTCCACAATTTCGACTGACCTGTATTTCGCTTGAAAACTCTGCGGGCAGTCAGGCGGCTGTCTGAGGCATGCGTCTGCCGAGTTTACCGCTTCTTACTGGCTGGAGGTGGCAATTCCACAATTTCGACTGACCTGTATTTCGCTTGAAAACCCTGCGGGCGGTCAGGCAGCTGTCTGAGGCATGCGTCTGTAGAGCTTACCGCTGCGACTTTCCCGACCCTTCACTCTTGACCCCCCCCCCCCCCCCCTTTCAAGCAACGGTCTGGGGCAGGTGTCTGTGGTAGGTAGGCAGGTAGGTACCCCGCGAAGGTCGCTTTTCCGGAACGCGAACCTTCCTATCATTGACCTTTAACCTTTCCCCCTCTTTCAGGTAACAACAGTCTGGGGTAAGTCTCACAGTGTACGGTGTAGAGAAAAACCTGGAAGGACACTGGGTTTCTGAAATTTACCAAATAAGACTCAGACATGGGTTTTCTTTGAACTCCAGCTTGGCTATTTATTTACATCACTCTGTAAAAATGGAGCAGAAACATGGCGAGCATGTACACGAGCCCAACGACGCACAAGGTCATGACGACGACCAGGACGCATCCGTCCCCACACTGGCAGTTGCACCTGCAGGGGAAAAGAGAAAAGAAAAAACAGACAAAATTGTGAAAAATCATCGTTTAAAAATGCGTAGCTTTCTGAGAATTGCAGGTCCATCTTTAATGATTTCATGTAGCAATCCCGGATGTAGACCTAGCACTCCGAACCAATCTGTCGCATCGTAACGCCTCAGTCTTTGAGGTGTGATTACACTTGCCTGGCTAGCCCGGGCATCGGGCTCTGCACATGGTTTTCCTGGAGGTCCGGCGCTCTTTCCCCCGGCGTTGGGCCCTGCGCTGGGTTTCCCACTGGGGAAAGAAGGCCAACGTAAAAAAACCTCTGTGTCATCCCATACACGTATAGACAGACAAGCACACATGCGATGGTAACAATTCCGGATATCCGACCTGTTCTCATTCTTCGTCCCCTCCTCAGTCTCCGTCTTGTCCGTCTCTCCCACATGAAGGCCTGTGCGAAAAGACAGAGGCATATTTATGTATATTTATGTCACCGGAAGTGACGCAGGTACACAGGGGACCAATAGGAAGGTGGGTAGGCGGGCAGGCGGGCGGGCGGGCGGGAAACAAGACAAACAACCAAAAAACAATTTTTTCCATGTCGTCTTCATGGAATTCCACAATTTCTACACACAACATCAGACCAACCCTCTAACATCCCATTGGCTAAACGTCACAACTGTGTCACGATGTGGGAGTGGCCGCTCGGCGGGCATATAAGGCCGAGAGACACCCCGCGGCAGTCGCCATGGGCCCGCTCGCCGTGCTGAAGGTCGCCTCGATGCTGCTGCTGACCGCCAGAGGACTCCGGATCAACGACACCGCCTCGCCTAAGATCACGGAGAAGGCCGTGGGAGAGAATGTGGATCTGGACTGCCGGTTCTCCACTGCCCCGGAGGATACGGGGCCCTTGGAGGTCGAATGGAGCGTGAAGTCCGTACGCCACCCGATGGAAGTTGCAGAGGTGCTGCTCTACTCCGACGGGCAGATCTACGACGATTACTACCAGCCTTTGAAGGGCAGGGTCAGCTTCCGGGCGGAGGACCCCGGGCGGGGAGACGCCACCATCCACCTTTTGCTGCTGACTCCCTCAGACTCTGGCATCTACAAGTGCCAGGTCAAGAAGATTCCAGGCATCCAGAACGTCAAGAAAGTCCTGAGAGTGCTCAAGAAGCCATCGAAGCCCCAGTGTTATTACACCACGGGGGGGGATGCGGGGGTCGGGAATCCGAAAGTGCTACACTGTGGATCTCAGGAAGGTGAGTCAGTTCATTAGTTGTCCCCTTGGTGGAAATTCTTTTTTCACACATTATATTTGTATGTATATATTTTCACGTGTTTTCATGTACATTTCTTGCAGGTGCAGCACCGATCACGTACTTCTGGAGAAGGGAACCGATCTCGAGGCGCCTACCGGCCTCTGCGATGACAGACCATGCGGCGGGCACGCTCACCATCCCGGACGCTGGCCAGAGCGACGGAGGGACTTACGTATGTACTGCCAAGAATCGTGTCGGTGTGGAGGAGTGCTTCCTGGAATTCTACGTAACCCAAACTCCACCGGTGGGACCGATTGTGGGAGGTGTGGCAGGCGTGGCAGGCGCCCTGATTGCCTTAGGGCTCATCACCTACTTCCTGAAACGCCGGCTGCGAGGGTCAGAGGCTGAACCGGCCCCCAATGACATTGTAGTAGATGCCAGTCCCCCAAGACGCAGGGTTAGGTTTGCAGCTGAGATGGCACAAAACCCTTTCCCCCCGCCCCCCACCCCCTTCTGATGATGAACACTGCTCCCGCTTAAAGTATGATAACCTGTATGTGTGTTCGTATCTATGCTGAAATGATGAAAAATAAAGAAATAAACAAGAAAGAAAGTGTTGGGAACAAAAACTACATGTGTCTGAGTAACTTACCGCCTGGAGGTCCGATTCCTGGAAGTTAACTTAGACAACCGCTCACTCTTAAACTCTTTCCCCTTGGTCGGGCCACCGTCCTGGGGCATGTGTCTTAAGATTGAGAGCGATGGTCTAAGTTCACTTCCAGGAATCGGACCTCCGGGCGGTAAGTTACTCAGACACAAAAGCTGTATGTGTGTTCGTATCTATGCTGAAATCATTAAAAATAAAGAAAGAAAGTGTTGGAAACAAAAACGGCATGTGTCTGACTTACTTACCGCCTGGAGGTCCGATTCCTGGGAGTGAACTGACCCCCCTTTCACAGGCTGACCCCATGCCCTGTCACGCTTAGAGTTTGCCCTCAGTCAGGCGGGCGCCCTGGGGCATGTGCCTGACTTACTTACCGCCTGGAGGTGGCAATTCCACAATTTCGACTTACCTGTATTTCGCTGGAAAACCCTGTGGGCAGTCAGGCGGCTGTCTGAGGCATGCGTCTGCCGAGTTTACCGCTTCTTACTGGCTGGAGGTCAAATTCCTGGAATGCTCCTTCACCAACCATTCGCTCCCAAACTCTGCGGGCAGTCAGGTGGCTGTCTTAGGCATGCGTCTGCCGAGTTTACTGCTGCCTACTGGCTGGAGGTGGCAATTCCAGAATTTCGACTTACCTGTATTTCGCTTGAAAACCCTGCGGGCGGTCAGGCAGCTGTCTGAGGCATGCATCTGTCGAGCTCACCGCTGCTTACCGGCTGGAGGTCAAATTCCTGGAATGCTCCTTCACCAACCATTCGCTCCCAAACTCTGCGGGCAGTCAGGCGGCTGTCTGAGGCATGCGTCTGCCAAGTTTACCGCTTCTTTCTGGCTGGAGGTCAAATTCCTGGAATGCTCCTTCACCAACCATTCGCTCCCAAACTCTGCGGGCAGTCAGGTGGCTGTCTGAGGCATGCGTCTGCAGAGCCTACCACTGCCTACCGCCTGGAGGTGGCAATTCCAGAACTGCAACCACACAGCCTCCCAGAGCCTAAGTCCACAGGGGTACCAGGGGCACGAAAGTCCAGGCGGCGTACCAGGGGCACGAACTTCCAGGCGGCGTACCAGGGGCACGAAAGTCCAGGCGGCGTACCAGGGGCACGAACTTCCAGGCGGCGTACCAGGGGCACGAAAGTCCAGGCGGCGTACCAGGGGCACGAAAGTCCAGTCGGCGTACCAGGGGCACGAAAGTCCAGGCGGCGTACCAGGGGCACGAACTTCCAGGCGGCGTACCAGGGGCACGAAAGTCCAGTCGGCGTACCAGGGGCACGAACTTCCAGGCGGCGTACCAGGGGCACGAACTTCCAGGCGGCGTACCAGGGGCACGAACTTCGAGGAGGGCGGGATACTGCTTATTAACCCGGGGAGGGGTGCTTAAGTGTGGGTGAACAGGTTCGGATGGTGGGCAAGGTCTCCTGGAGGTCCAGCCCCAGTAGGGAGTCAGCTGGTGTCCTGGGCATGACTCTCCGGTGGGTGGCCCATGGTGGTCCAATTCCTGGAAGTTATCTTTCCCCAAGGTCACTTCCTGGACTTTGCCCCCTCAGTCAGCCTGGAGGAGGCAATGATTCAAGGTCATTTTTATCACTTCTGAAGGTCCCACAGGTCTGAAACTTGGTACACTCATTGCCCCTGTCACTCTGATAAACATATTAAAGTTTCAGACTTATAGCTCAAAGCGTTGATGAGTTATGGAAAAAAAGGCTTGAAATCAGAAGGCCGCGTTCGAAGCCTGACTCGATTTAGCAATGATTCAAGGTCATTTTTGTCACTTCTGAAGGTCCCAGAGATCTCAAACTTGGTATAGTCAATGTCCCTGATGCCCTGATGATCATGTTACAGTTTCAGCTACCTAGGTCAATGTTTTTGGTGTTTTATTCAGGATAATATGCCCTAGAAGCTCACCTTTCACATTTAACAGTGAGTCATGACCCCTCTGAAGGTCCCACAGGTCTGAAACTTGGCACACTCATTGCCCCTGACACTCTGATAAACATAGTAAAGTTTCAGACTTATAGCTCAAAGTGTTGATGAGTTAATTAGGAAAAAAAGACACAGAAATTTGGATTAAAATTAAATTCATTTTTATTGATTGTGTCCCTGAGATAGGCCCAGAAACAAATTTTCATGTGATTTGGACAATTTTTGTGGACGTGGCGGGCCTTAGTTATGTTGAAAATATGATACATTTCTGGGGCCACCCTTGGAAAACTACTGGGCCGATCGGAACCAAATTCACATCACAGACATATCTCGGACCAAGGAACAACATATAAAAAAATCAGCTTCCTAGGTCCTGTAGAAAGATTTTTACTCCCATGTGTCCAATCTCTCAAGGAGGTCTCAGGTCCTAACACACAGACAGCCTGTTGAAGGGCAATTTCGGACCAGCACCAATGATAATATTCTGGGGTCCGCCCCGCCAAAACTACCCGGCCGAATTCAGCCGAATTCACAGAAAATACGTGTCCCCGTCCCAGGAACAACATATAAAAAAATCATAATTTTAGGACAAGTGAAACGATTTTTACAGTTGTTTGAAAATATGCCGAATTCCGGAACCGACCCGGAAAAAACTACCGGGCCGAATTCAGCCGAATTCTCAGAAAAGACGTGTCCCGATCCCATTAACAACATATAAAAAAACCAGCTTCCTAGGTCTGGTGGAACGACTTTTATTCTCATTTTTCCAATTTGGGGGGTGGGGGGCGTGGTGTGCTTTTCTGATGCACATTGAATCATCTCTTAATGATGTACAAAAGTACAAACTAATCTCCCTCAAGGCCACAGTTAGAACCCGTTAGAAATGTAGAAATTCCTGGAAGTGGACTTACCCACCGCTTACCCTTAAACCTTGTCCCCTCGGTCGGGCAGGCGTCCTTTGCATGTGTCGGAGTAATTTACCGCATGTAGGTCCCATTCCCGGAAGTGAACTGACCCCCCCTTCGGAGGCTGACCCCGTCCCCGGGCGTCCTGGGCATGTGCCTGACTTACTTACCGCCTGGAGCTGACAATTCCACAATTTCGACTTCCTAACCCAAAAAGGCACTAAATTAGTGCAGTCCATTTACCAAAAGACCAAAAAAATATAATTTACTTGCCCCTAATTGGTTTTTTTCCCGCAGACCAATTGGAATTCCAAAAAGAAAGGTTGCTGTCTTCTGATTGGCCGTCCTCGGTCTTAGTCCCGGTCGCGGTCAAGGTCAGCCCCTATAAATTGCAGTAAGTTTCACTTTCGCTATCATTCTTCACTTGGACAGCATGGCGGTAAGTCCTCCTTTACTACACATTTAGGGTAGTTTTCCTGGATGTCGACATGTTACCTTCCAGGATGTCGACATCCTGGATGTTGACTTCCAGGATGTCGACATCCTGGAAGTGGATGCATTCTTCCCGGAATTAGACACACCTGTAAATTAGCATAAGGATAGATATAGATGTCAAACATATTTAGTCTAACTTTCCTGGATGTCGACATCCTGGCTTCTGACCAGCAGTTTTGAGGCATTTTGGCTAGTTTTATGTCTTTTACCTGGAAGTGGATGCATTCTTCCCGGAATTAGACACACCTGTAAATTAGCATAAGAATAGAAATGGATGTCAAATATTTCACACTGTTCTGTTTTTCCTTAACCCCCAGACTAAGCAGAAGTGCCCAGAATGTGGCCGCTATTATGCCAGCCTCTCCCGCCACGTCAGGGCGGTGCATAATATGGCTGACGAACACCAGAGGCGCCTCCTCATATCCTCCCGGTCCCTCCGCTACGGGGGCAAGCTGCGGTGCCCGGTGGAGGGATGCCAGACGGGAAAGGAGTATGTCCGTCTGGACAAGCATCTGCTGACGGCTCACCTTTTCAAACCGGTATGATACTTTACACAACTGAGTCTGAGTAACTTACCGCCTGGAGGTTCAATTCCTGGAAGTGAACTTACCCACCACTCACTCACTCATTTAATTTATCATTCCACAGGGGAAAAAACTCACCAAGGCCATGGCCAGTGCCAAGAAGGCAGCCATACGGCGCAGGCTGAGCAGCCTGGCCAGCACCCCGCCGCCGCCGCCGCCGCCGCCGCAGAGTCCCCCAGGGTCCCCCACAGCAGCGGATGATGTTGGCCGTCTGCAGGAAGGCCTGGAGTCGGTGCACAAGAGGCTGACCCTCCTGATAGCCGAGGTCGATGCCCTGCGGGCTGTGGCCCGGCGGCTGCCCAATCCAGCCACGACACCATCAGGCCGGCCTCCCCGCGCCAAGCGCCCCCACTCACCTCCTCCTGCTGCTGCCTCCTCCTCCCGGAGTCCGTCCCCCGCTCCGGCAGCTCCGTCCTCCAGGCAGCGTCCCCGGAAGCGTCCCCGGAAGCGCGCCCACTCTCCTACTTCTGCTTCCTCCTCCTCCCAGAGTCCGTCCCCCGCTCCGGCAGCTCCGTCCTCCAGGCAGCGTCCCCGGAAGCGTCCCCGGAAGCGCGCCCACTCTCCTCCTTCTGCTTCCTCCTCCTCCCGGAGTCCGTCCCCCGCTCCGGCAGCTCCGTCCTCCAGGCAGCGTCCCCGGAAGCGTCCCCGGAAGCGCCCCCACTCTCCTCCTCCTGTTTCCTCCTCCTCCCGGAGTCCTTCCCCCGCTCCGGCAGCTCCATCCTCGACCCCCAGGGGCTCCCTCTCTCCTCTTGCTGCTGATGCTGCTGCGTCCCCGGCGAGCCCCAGGGCCGGTCCGTCCTCGGCTCCCGTGTCCTCCAGCAAGGGTCCCTTGGCGGCTTCGACCCCTGTGAGGTGGAGCTCGATGCCGAACTTGGGTGGGTATCAGCTCTTGTATTAAGATGGTACTGTTTATTGATTGATTGATTGATTGATTGATGTGGAGGTCCAATTCCTGGAAGTGAACTTTCCCCACGGTCCCTTCCTGGACTTTGCCCTGTCAGGCAGGCAGGTGTCCTGGGCATCCTACCGCCTGGAGGTCAAATTCCAGGAAGTGAACTTTGATTGATGTATTTACTTACATGCTTTTAGACAACCTGTTGGATTATTTCGAGGCACACCTCTTAGGTCCCAACCAGTCGCCAAAAGCACTTAGGACCATCAGGCAGAGAAGGTCCTATGTCCGGAAGTTCCTCGTCTATATGTCAGGGGGGGCCAGTGACATAAATAGGACTCTTCTTTTTCTGAACGACCCGATAAAACTGAATGGGTAGGTAGCTCGTCTTCATCCTCTCCAAATCCAAATTCCTAACCCCCCCTCCACATTTACACGGCTCGTCAATTCCATTGTCTCGTCATCAGATACCTCACTGACCTCAATTCCAAATTGAAGCCCACGAGCCAGAAGCATGTGATCGCAGACCTCTTAGCCTTCTTCAAATTCATCAGGCTAGGTAGTTTGCCAAAAGTACGGATGACCTCGAGAGCCGCCACGTACGCCTTGGACAAGTTGGCTATGTGGAGGAAGGGGTTAGGGGCCAAAGTCGTCATGCAAAGGTTGGACTATAAAAGGCAGAAGAGAGGTGCGTTTCTGTGCCAAGGTTAGGGTTAGAATGAGAATGACTGTCACGATCTGGTGTCGTCTTGTAAACACTATCCTGTTTCCTTTCTACAGATACGCTGGTTCAGGGCAGCATGCTGCTGTCATTTCAAAGGCAGGCGGAGGACAGACTCCCGGGCGCCCTCCGAGCGCTCAGGAGGAGGCCGGGCAGCAGAAACACCCTGGCCATGGCCGTCGGCCTTTTGGTCGGCGCCATGGCGACCAGCACGGGCCATCGCAAGTGCGTCTTTGCCGGCATGACGGTGAGCGATGTGGCCAACGCACGGCCCTATAAGACATCCTTCGCCATCCGGGTGAGTTCTTTAGCTATTAACGGTGGGGGTTTGATGGGGTAGAATACCTGGAATCCAAACTAACCTTTTCCGGAACATGAACTTACCCACCGTTCACACCTAGACCTTGTCCCCTTAGTCGGGCAGCCGTCCTGGGGCATGTCTTTGAGTAACTTACCACCTGGAGGTCCGATTCCTGGAAGTGGACTTACCCACCGCCCACGCCTAAACTTTGTCCCCTCAGTCGTGCAGCCGCCCTGGGGGCATGTGTCTGTCTGAGTAACTTAACGCCTGGAGGTCTTAATTAGGTAGAATTCCAGGAATCTGGACTCCCTTTTCCGGAACATGAACTGTGTGTAACATTTCTTCTACTTCTTACTTTCTCAGGTCCCGGACCACAAAACTGTCCAGACCTTTGGCCCGGCCATGGTCTCGGTATCCGAGGCCCTCATGGGGCACCTGCGGGCCTTTGCCCAGATCAGGCAGCTCCTGCCCGGCTCCATGGCACTGCCCGATACCTTTTTCTTCAACGGTGCGGGCAAGCCCATGGAGAAGGTCGGGCAGGCCTTCACATTTGCCTGGAGGAGCATGGGTCTGGTGGGGGCCCCCACCCTGGGCGACGTCCGCACGGCAATAGCCACCTGGGTGCGTTATCACTATCAATAGTGCCTATTCCGTAATAACGACATGAGCATACATGTCCCACGATATACATGCCTTTTGCCATTGGTGAAAATGTTCTCCTACACTCCTACAGGCAGACTGCTCTCTGACACCGCCGGAGACCCGCAAAATCAACCGCCTCATGTGCCACGACCCTAAGACAGCTGAGGCCTTTTACGTGGTGGGGCCGGAGCTGACACCACAACAGGGACGGGCGGCCCGGCTGAAGGTGCTGAAGTCCCTAATGGCTTCAGTATATGTGCCGGCCCGGAGAAGGCGAGGTGAGTCATATTTAAGGTTTTTTTGTGTAACTATCCTAAACTTTGCCCCGTCAGTCAGGCAGGCATGCTGGGCATGTGTCTGACTTACTTACCGCCAGGAGGTCCAATTCCCGGAAGTTAACTTTCCCCACTGTGTAACTATCCTGGATGTAGACCTTGCCTTCTGAATTAACAAACTAAACATACCTACCTCTTTTCTTTCAGAATTATTAGAAGCATCTGTGGAGGAGGAGGGGGGGCAGCAGCAGCAGCAGCAGCAGCAGCAGCAGCAGCAGCAGCAGCAGCAGCAGCAGCAGCAGCAACAACAGCAGCAGCAGCAGCAGCAACAACAGCAGCAGCAGCAGCAGCAGCAGCAGCAGCCGGAAGGGGAGGGAGAGGTCCCACAGGAGGTGGTGGGACGGGTCCCCCAGCTCAGTTCCTCCAGTTCCTCTGCTTCGGACTCTGGGAGCTCCGAGTGACTTTTTTTTACCCCCTTTTTGGGTTTGTTTTTTTTTACTTTTTGTACATATTTTTATATATATGTATATATATGTGTGTGTGTGTGTGTGTGTGTGTGTGTGTGTGTGTGTGTGTGTGTGTATTTATTATTATTGTTCTAAAATAAAAACCCTGTTCAAACACTAAGGTTTCATTCTTTAGAACCATCAAAAAACAAACACTTAGTGGTTCATATTTCCACGAAAGCAACATGGAAGTGAACTTTCCCCACAGTCCCTTCCTGGACTCTGCCCCGTCGGTCGGGCGGCCGTCCTGGGGCATGTGTCTTAAGATTGAGAGCGGTGGGTAAGTTCACTTCCAGGAATCAGACCTCCAGGCGCTAAGTTTCTCTAGCGCCTGGAGGTCTGATTCCTGGAAGTGAACTTACCCACCGCTCTCAATCTTAAGACACATGCCCCAGGACGGCTGCCCGACCGAGGGGACAAAGCCGTCCTGTTCACTTTGCGGGGAGTCAGGCCACTGTCTGAGGCATGCGTCTGCATAGGCTACCGCTATCGCCTAGAGTTCCTAGTTCCGGAACTGCAACCACACACAGCAGGTAGGCATCCTGGGCATGTGTCTGACTTACTTACCTACCGCCTGGGGTTCCAATTCCTGGAATTCTGCTTTACAGACCATTCGCTCCCAAACTCTGCGGGCGGTCAGGCGGCTGTCTGAGGCATGCGTCTGCCGAGTTTACCGCTGCCTACTGCCTGGAGGTGGCAATTCCACAATTTCGACTTACCTGTATTTCGCTTGAAAACCCTGTGGGCGGTCAGGCAGCTGTCTGAGGCACGCATCTGCAGAGCTTACCGCTACCTACCGGTTGGATGTCCAATTCCTGGAAGTGAACTTTCCCCACAGTCACTTCCTGGATTTTGCCCCATCAGTCAGGTAGGCATCCTGGGCATGTGTCTGACTTACCTACCGCCTTGAGTTCCAATACCTGGAAGGGAACTTTCCCCATGGTCACTTCCTAGACTTTGCCCCCCTCAGTCAGGTAGGCATCCTGAGCATGTGTCTGTCTGACTTACCTACCGCCTGGAGGTGGCAATTCCACAATTTCGACTTACCTGTATTTTGCTTGAAAACCCTGCGGGCGGTCAGGCAGCTGTCTGAGGCATGCATCTGCCGAGTTTACCGCTTCTTACTGGCTGGAGGTCAAATTCCTGGAATGCTCCTTCACCAACCATTCGCTCCCAAACTCTGCGGGCAGTCAGGCGGCTGTCTGAGGCATGCATTTACCGAGCTCACCGCTTCTTACTGGCTGGAGGTCAAATTCCTGGAATGCTCCTTCACCAACCATTCGCTCCCAAACTCTGCGGGCAGTCAGGCAGCTGTCTGAGGCATGCATTTACCGAGCTCACCGCTTCTTACTGGCTGGAGGTCAAATTCCTGGAATGCTCCTTCACCAACCATTCGCTCCCAAACTCTGCGGGCAGTCAGGCGGCTGTCTGAGGCATGCATTTACCGAGCTCACCGCTTCTTACTGGCTGGAGGTCAAATTCCTGGAATGCTCCTTCACCAACCATTCGCTCCCAAACTCTGCGGGCAGTCAGGCCGCTGTCTGAGGCACGCATCTGCAGAGCTTACCGCTGCCTACTGCCTGGAGGTGGCAATTCCACAATTTCGACTGACCTGTATTTCGCTTGAAAACCCTGCGGGCGGTCAGGCAGCTGTCTGAGGCATGCATTTACCGAGCTCACCGCTTCTTACTGGCTGGAGGTCAAATTCCTGGAATGCTCCTTCACCAACCATTCGCTCCCAAACTCTGCGGGCAGTCAGGCCGCTGTCTGAGGCACGCATCTGCAGAGCTTACCGCTGCCTACTGCCTGGAGGTGGCAATTCCACAATTTCGACTGACCTGTATTTCGCTTGAAAACCCTGCGGGCGGTCAGGCAGCTGTCTGAGGCATGCATCTGTCGAGCTCACCGCTTCTTACTGGCTGGAGGTCAAATTCCTGGAATGCTCCTTCACCAACCATTCGCTCCCAAACTCTGCGGGCAGTCAGGCCGCTGTCTGAGGCACGCATCTGCAGAGCTTACCGCTGCCTACTGCCTGGAGGTGGCAATTCCATAATTTCGACTGACCTGTATTTCGCTTGAAAACCCTGCGGGCGGTCAGGTGGCTGTCTGAGGCATGCGTCTGCAGAGCCTACCACTGCCTACCGCCTGGAGGTGGCAATTCCAGAACTGCAACCACACAGCCTCCCAGAGCCTAAGTCCACAGGGGTACCAGGGGCACGAAAGTCCAGGCGGCGTACCAGGGGCACGAACTTCCAGTTGGCGTACCAGGGGCACGAACTTCCAGGCGGCGTACCAGGGGCACGAACTTCCAGGCGGCGTACCAGGGGCACGAACTTCGAGGAGGGCGGGATACTGCTTATTAACCCGGGGAGGGGTGCTTAAGTGTGGGTGAACAGGTTCGGATGGTGGGCAAGGTCTCCTGGAGGTCCAGCCCCAGTAGGGAGTCAGCTGGTGCCCTGGGCATGACTCTCCGGTGGGTGGCCCATGGTGGTCCAATTCCCGGAAGTTATCTTTCCCCAAGGTCACTTCCTGGACTTTGCCCCCTCAGTCAGCCTGGAGGAGGCAATTCCCCAATTTCAACTTACCTGTGTTTGGCTCGAAAATCCTGCGGGCAGTCAGGCGGCTGCCTGAGGCATGCATCTGTCGAGCTCACCGCTTCTTACCAGCTGGAGGTCAAATTCCTGGAATGCGACTTTACCGACCCTTCACTCTTAACCTTAACCCTCTGTCAAGCAACATTTTGGGGTGTTTTTTGGGAATGTGACTAACTCCCTGGAAGTCTTATGATGTAGAAAACGTGGAAGAAGACACGCTGAGATTACCAAAGTATATATATATTTTTTATTACAATAAAATATCCACATACAGTATATGAAGTATGGTTTATTCCATGGTTTACAAATGGAAATGTCACAGTTCTTTAATCATGATGCGAATTCGGCTTCGGACATTTTCTACAGATAGGTTCATGTCGTGGCATATTCGTAGGACTTCTGGGTTTCTTTCCATGATAGCTTTTATTCTGCCACTGGTGATGAGTCTTTCCTTAATGTCGTCTTTGAAGATGAGTCTCAGCATGTTCAGAAATTCTGGGGTGAAGTTGATATTTCTTCGTCGACCCTGAAGACATGAAAATGTAAAGAGGTTAGTGCCTTTATGTCTATTAACGGAGTCCATATATAGTACTTCCCTTCCTCCATCTCTACTTACATGGTTGTTAATTGATTCGGGAAGTGGTCTTTGTGTGGCAGGGGGTGTCATCCCTTTTCTTTGCCTTGAAGCTTCCCGTCCATCAGGCACTTTCTTCTCAGACCCTTTGTCCTTTCTGCGACGGACCTTGTCCTTGTCCTTCTCCTCCTCCTCCTTCTTCTTCTTCTTCTTCTTCTTCTTCTCCTTCTTCTTCTTCTTGCCTTCCCCGTGGGTGGTGTCACCAGCCTAAGGGGGGTGGGGAGAAAGTGCATTAGTATTGCATTCCTTATATTACACTGACTGAACCACTTCCAGGAATTCTACTCACCAAGTTGGTTTTCAGGGGGATGATGTCCCACATTATGGAGGACATTTGTCGTTCCAGGACTTCCTCCTCGAAATCACTGTCCGTGAAGTCCAACTATACAACAATAACAACAACAACAACATCAACAACAAGATGGACAAGACATGGATAGAGACCATCAGTTCCACAATAGCGACGTGGACTATAAACCAACCCATTTCCAAAAAGGCGACATAAACTTCCAGGAACTTACCATGCGCTTCACTGGTTCCCTCTGCCGTGGCCTCTCGATGCGTTCCATCTCTGACTCTGTCATTTCCAACCGCGGGAAACTTGGGTATATATAGGCTAAGGGTACGGCTGCAGTGACGTCATTGGGCAACAGCCAATCACCAACCTGGGCGGGAGGTGTGGGCGGGGGATGATGGTCTCCTGGAGGTCAAGTTCCTGGAATGGGACCTTGCTGACCACTCGCTCCCAAACTTTGCGGGCAGTCAGGCAGCTTTCTGGGGCATGTGTCCGAGTATCTCACCGCCTTGAGGACTGATTCCTGGAAGTGAACTTAACCCTCTTTCACGGCTGACCCCAACCCCCCCAAAAAAATGGAAAATTCCGCTCTGGGCGCGAGAGTTAGCAGCCCGCCATAGGAAAATGAGAGGGAATGAGCGTTAGCTCACTGGCTAAATTTCCAAAAAACAACGCCGCCAGCCATCTACAGACAGGGAGCCGCTCCACATTGTCGACGTCTGGTCTACGATGGCGACGCCGGGCGCACAACCCTAACCCTAACCCTAACCCTAACCCTAAACCCTAACCCTAACCCTAACCCTAACCCTAACCCTATTTCGGCCACGCCCGTCACGTAGAGCCCACTCACGTGTCTCTACGACCTTCCTATCAAAATTTTGAATTTTTCAGAAAACGAAAATTTCCGAATTCCGTTTTTGGCCAATATCTTCGGAACCGAAGGTGCTAGAGACTTGAAAGTCGGTCGCGTCAGACCTAATTTGGGGTCGCTGAACACGCCAGAGTTGAATTCAAGTCTCTACGACTTACCGTTCCGGAGATATGGCCATTTTAAAGTTTCAAACTAAGATTTCGAAAATTTCCCAAGGTTCCACGGGGTCAAACGACACATCATTGGAAAGGTCTGGGGCCAAGGAATCCAAGGAACTTGGTTCTATGATGATAGGACATTCCTATCCGGAGTTATTGGCAAAAACATTCTTGAGGGGCCCCTCAAAGGACGTATTTATCCCTATAACCTAACCCTAACCCTAACCCTAACCCTAACCCTAATCCTAAACCTAACCCTAACCCTAACCCTAATCCTAAACCTAACCCTAACCCTAATCCTAAACCTAACCCTAACCCTAACCCTAATCCTAAACCTAACCCTAATCCTAACCCTAATCCTAAACCTAACCCTAACCCTAATCCTAAACCTAACCCTAACCCTAATCCTAAACCTAACCCTAACCCTAACCCTAACCCTAATCCTAGACCTAACCCTAACCCTAATCCTATACCTAATCCTAACCCTAACCTTAATCTGAACCCTAACCCTAAATCTAATTCCATTGGGCTAGTAAGGGTTAAAATAATTTATAAGGGGAATTGATCATTAAGAGTTGATTTATTAAAAATTCATAATTGTTTAAAAAAAAGGGGTTAAAAATGTTTTAAAATTGGTATATAAATATGGGTTATAATTCATGGGAGATAGGTGATTTTGGTACTTAGGGGGTTAAAAATTAGTTAAAAATTAGTTAAAAATTATATAAATATGGGGTAAAAATTCATGGGATATAGGTCATTTTGGCATTTAGGGGTTAAAAATTAGTTAAAAATAAGTTAAAAACAGTTAAAATCGAAATTTGGCCTTTACCGCGAGGACGGTTCAGTTTAAAAATTCATAAATGATGGTCAAAATCAAATATTTACATTTAAAAACATGGGTTGGCATTTACAGTGAGGATGGTATGGTTAAAAAACCCATTAATAATGGTTAAAAACTAAAAATTGCAATATTGGGAGTTAAAAAGTTAAATTTACACTGTCCGCGAGGACCAGAATAATTTTATTTTTTTATTTTTTTATTTTTTTACTAAAACCATAAATAAGGATGTTTAAAACAGTTTAAAAATCAGTTAGAGCAAATACCGTGTATACGGTTTGGGTTCGTCAGAGCTGATAAATAGAGGTGCCAATAGAAGAGAGCTCATTCTGAGCCTGGCGAGCGACGAGAGAACATCTCTGCCATTTCAGTATAGTGAAAGCCAGCTTGCTGCTATCTAGTTGTTTGTGTGCCTTGCCTGAGGAAGGCCCGAAAAGGGCCGAAACGTTGCGTTTTTTTTCACTTTAATTGGGCACACCTTCTTTTGTTGTTTGTTTTTATATTTCATTTTATTTTATTTTCAAAAAAATTAAAAAATCAAAAAAATTCATAGGGACCCAAAAGGTTTTTTTAAAAACCAACCAACGGGTTTTTTTAATAAAACCGCATGATGGACGGGTGGACGGTTGTGAGCTACGGCAAGAGGGGCCGGCGCAACCGTCAGCCCGTGTGGAATCAGGGTGACGGAAGGTCCGGGGGGATGGACCGTGCTCGTGCCCCCTCCTATCGGAGGGGGACTCTACGCAGTTCCCCTAACCCTAACCCTAACCCTAACCCTAACCCCTAACCCTAACCCTAACCCTAACCCTAACCCTAACCCCCTAACCCTAACCCTAACCCTAACCCTAACCCTAACCCTAAACCCTAACCCTAACCCTAACCCTAACCCTAACCCTATTTCGGCCACGCCCGTCACGTAGAGCCCACTCACGTGTCTCTACGACCTTCCTATCAAAATTTTGAATTTTTCAGAAAACGAAAATTTCCGAATTCCGTTTTTGGCCAATATCTTCGGAACCGAAGGTGCTAGAGACTTGAAAGTCGGTCGCGTCAGACCTAATTTGGGGTCGCTGAACACGCCAGAGTTGAATTCAAGTCTCTACGACTTACCGTTCCGGAGATATGGCCATTTTAAAGTTTCAAACTAAGATTTCGAAAATTTCCCAAGGTTCCACGGGGTCAAACGACACATCATTGGAAAGGTCTGGGGCCAAGGAATCCAAGGAACTTGGTTCTATGATGATAGGACATTCCTATCCGGAGTTATTGGCAAAAACATTCTTGAGGGGCCCCTCAAAGGACGTATTTATCCCTATAACCTAACCCTAACCCTAACCCTAACCCTAACCCTAACCCCTAACCCCTAACCCTAACCCTAACCCTAACCCTAACCCCCTAACCCTAACCCTAACCCTAACCCTAACCCTAAACCCTAACCCTAACCCTAACCCTAACCCTAACCCTAACCCTATTTCGGCCACGCCCGTCACGTAGAGCCCACTCACGTGTCTCTACGACCTTCCTATCAAAATTTTGAATTTTTCAGAAAACGAAAATTTCCGAATTCCGTTTTTGGCCAATATCTTCGGAACCGAAGGTGCTAGAGACTTGAAAGTCGGTCGCGTCAGACCTAATTTGGGGTCGCTGAACACGCCAGAGTTGAATTCAAGTCTCTACGACTTACCGTTCCGGAGATATGGCCATTTTAAAGTTTCAAACTAAGATTTCGAAAATTTCCCAAGGTTCCACGGGGTCAAACGACACATCATTGGAAAGGTCTGGGGCCAAGGAATCCAAGGAACTTGGTTCTATGATGATAGGACATTCCTATCCGGAGTTATTGGCAAAAACATTCTTGAGGGGCCCCTCAAAGGACGTATTTATCCCTATAACCTAACCCTAACCCTAACCCTAACCCCTAACCCTAACCCTAACCCTAACCCTAACCCTAACCCCCTAACCCTAACCCTAACCCTAACCCTAACCCTAACCCTATTTCGGCCACGCCCGTCACGTAGAGCCCACTCACGTGTCTCTACGACCTTCCTATCAAAATTTTGAATTTTTCAGAAAACGAAAATTTCCGAATTCCGTTTTTGGCCAATATCTTCGGAACCGAAGGTGCTAGAGACTTGAAAGTCGGTCGCGTCAGACCTAATTTGGGGTCGCTGAACACGCCAGAGTTGAATTCAAGTCTCTACGACTTACCGTTCCGGAGATATGGCCATTTTAAAGTTTCAAACTAAGATTTCGAAAATTTCCCAAGGTTCCACGGGGTCAAACGACACATCATTGGAAAGGTCTGGGGCCAAGGAATCCAAGGAACTTGGTTCTATGATGATAGGACATTCCTATCCGGAGTTATTGGCAAAAACATTCTTGAGGGGCCCCTCAAAGGACGTATTTATCCCTATAACCTAACCCTAACCCTAACCCTAACCCTAACCCTAACCCCTAACCCTAACCCTAACCCTAACCCTAACCCTAACCCCCTAACCCTAACCCTAACCCTAACCCTAACCCTAACCCTAAACCCTAACCCTAACCCTAACCCTAACCCTAACCCTATTTCGGCCACGCCCGTCACGTAGAGCCCACTCACGTGTCTCTACGACCTTCCTATCAAAATTTTGAATTTTTCAGAAAACGAAAATTTCCGAATTCCGTTTTTGGCCAATATCTTCGGAACCGAAGGTGCTAGAGACTTGAAAGTCGGTCGCGTCAGACCTAATTTGGGGTCGCTGAACACGCCAGAGTTGAATTCAAGTCTCTACGACTTACCGTTCCGGAGATATGGCCATTTTAAAGTTTCAAACTAAGATTTCGAAAATTTCCCAAGGTTCCACGGGGTCAAACGACACATCATTGGAAAGGTCTGGGGCCAAGGAATCCAAGGAACTTGGTTCTATGATGATAGGACATTCCTATCCGGAGTTATTGGCAAAAACATTCTTGAGGGGCCCCTCAAAGGACGTATTTATCCCTATAACCTAACCCTAACCCTAACCCTAACCCTAACCCTAACTGAACCCTAACCCTAACCCTAACCCTAACTGAACCCTAACCCTAACCCTAACTGAACCCTAACCCTAACCCTAACTGAACCCTAACCCTAACCCTAACCCTAACTGAACCCTAACCCTAACCCTAACTGAACCCTAACCCTAACCCTAACTGAACCCTAACCCTAACCCTAACTGAACCCTAACCCTAACCCTAACTGAACCCTAACCCGAACCCTAACTGAACCCTAAGGGGTTAGGGGTTAGGGTTAGGGTTAGGGTTCAGTTAGGGTTAGGGTTAGGGTTCAGTTAGGGTTAGGGTTAGGGTTCAGTTAGGGTTAGGGTTAGGGTTCAGTTAGGGTTAGGGTTAGGGTTCAGTTAGGGTTAGGGTTAGGGTTAGGGTTCAGTTAGGGTTAGGGTTAGGGTTCAGTTAGGGTTAGGGTTAGGGTTCAGTTAGGGTTAGGGTTAGGGTTAGGGTTCAGTTAGGGTTAGGGTTAGGGTTCAGTTAGGGTTAGGGTTAGGGTTAGGGTTCAGTTAGGGTTAGGGTCAAAAAAATTTTTTTCGCAGCAGTATGAACTGTCTTTGACCACCGAAGGTGGTCAAAGACACTGCTGCGAAACCCTTCTTTTTTTAACCCTAACCCTAAGTGTATATATCCAGTGTATAAATATAGTGCAGGTATTAATTGAATATACTATAGGATATATACAGTGAATGAATATGTTGTAGAAATATATCCAGTAAACAATGTACAGTAAATCAGCAGTGCAGGTAGATGAATGGATGGTAATAAATAGTCAAAAATAGTCATGAATGTGGACAGATTACAGAACAGTAGGTGGGTCACTTCTGTGTAGAGTTCAAGAGGGTGACGGCTGAGGGGAAAAAGCTGTTCCTGAACCTGTTGGTTCTGGAGCGCAGGGAGCTATAGCGCCTCCTGGAGGGGTTAGGGTTAGGTTTTGTTGAGGAAAAAGTGGTGGCAAAACAGATAAACTGTTTTGCCACATGCACTGGCACAGGCTATTTCTTAAAATCATGTAAAACTCCATCATGTAGTAAAAACAGCTCCTTTTGCGATTAAAAATATGTTTACTTATGTTATAAAAGAAAGGGTTAATCAAATAAATAAATTAATTAATTAAAAGAAACGGAAATAAAAGGAGGGGACAGCTTCCCCTATGTACTTTGTGTGGGGAGCAACTATCCTTTATTTCTTTTATTTCCCTAAGGGGTCATTATTTTGAGAAGGTTGTGTTATTGTCTAATGGTGTTGAAAATCTACCTCCCGCTACTTGTTGGTTTGTTTTTTGTATTTTTTTCACACATCGGGAATTGTCCGATAAAATCATTCCATAAAAATGTGTAGTTTTGTCATGCATAGACCATTTTAAAAACTTCTGCGTGGTCTTCATAAATATATTTCAAAACCTTTTTGTAAAAACACACCATATATTAAAAGAGCAAACACATGCAATTTAAACATAGTATATAAAACTTAAAATATAATATATAATATATAATATATAAAAGTGCTTTGTTAGGAGGAAAGAAAAGCGGTTGGGGGGGTGTATGGGGGGAGGAGAACATTTATATATACATAAATAAATACAGACACACAGTAAAAAGACCTTCTTCTTAAAATCCTTAATAGCGATTCCGTCTCCCTCCTGTGAAGCGTCATGCGGCTGGGAGAAACCATACCATTGTCCCTTAAGCCTCCTAAAACCCGGAAATACGGTTTTGTAATTTGAAGGGTTTTAAAGTGTTTAAGTGCCAAATTTGCAGGGTAAGTGCTTAAAAATGGGTTAGTCGAGGTTTAAAAAGAATGATCTACAAAACGGCCGACGATATATTGGTAAAAAAGGCCTAAAAACGGAGTTATAAAAAGCGGAATAAAAGCAACTAAAACGGAGTACAAATGTTTTCTAATGAGTTTAAAAACCTCTATAGGATAAATAAGGATAAATATGTTGTGTTAATAATGCATAAAATAGGGTATTTACCAAATCACCACCATAAAAACCATAAATAGTTAAGAAACATATTTCATAATAAAATTGAACACCAGGAAAAGGGGGCATGCAACATCACACAGTATATGCAATAAATATAAAATATATATAAAAGGTAGCACGTTCTGGTTTGTGTTCAGATGGTTTTTATTTTTTCATGCAAATAAAACACAGGCGTATACTCCTCGGGGTGAGTTGGTAAAAACCTAAAATGCATTAAAAGTTCATAAGGTAATAAATATTCGTAAATAAATAAAAAGTTAAAAAATAAATAAAGAACATTTAAAATGGGTTAGAAACTCTTTTTATATTTTTAGGAGGCTGGATCTTACGGATGGTTGGTTGTGTTTTAATGCTTTTTTTTGGCTTTATTGTCCGCTTATTTAGTAATTGGGAGGGATTGATCTTTGACAGTTAAGAACGTTAAAATGCATTAGTGGTTTTAAAATTTCTCGTTTAGGCCCATCGGATCAATTGTATTTAATTTTAAAATCCAAAGTCTTTCCATTTTTTGCCTTTGTTGTTTTGACCACATTGTGTTGCTTTCCACGCCCCTGTATTTGAAATTTTCGATTTTATGTAAACTAAAATGTTGATATAAAAGTGTGTTTTTGTCTTGTTTTCTGATTTTGTTAATGTGTTCTCTAATTCTGGTTTTTAATTCCCTGCCTGTTTCTCCCACATATAGTTTGTTACATAAGTTGCACTGGATGATATAGATTACATTATTATTTTGAGGTGATATGTTTTGGTTGATTGGCTGTCCTTGTCCTGTGATTTTATTTAGAATGTATGGTGCATATGGAAGGAGATGGTCGTCTTTTTTATTTCTATGATTATCGGTTGGTTTGTTAAGTGCTGTATGGACCAGGATGTCGCCTAAGTTTTTATTTCTTCTGAACGCTGTGATTTGTTTGAAGGGTTTGATAGGATTAAATGTATTTTGGGTCTGTTGAAAATGTTGTTTGAGCTGTGAGTTTAATTTGGATAATTGTTTGGAGTATGTAATGACCATTGGAATTAGCGGGGTTGTGTTTTTTATTTGATTAAAATTTTGTTGCTGTTTAAAATTGTTTTTAACTTCTTCTTTTATTTTCCTTAAAAATCTTTTGCGGGGTGGTCCGTAGCGTAGTGGGTTACACAGGCGCCCCATGTATAGAGGCTACAGTCCTCGCTGCGGTGGAGCCGGGTTTGAATCCGGCCTGAGCTCCCTTTGCCGCATGTCCTCCCCTCTGTCACCCCCTTTCTATCTGTCTCTCACTTTCAATAAAAGCATGTAAAATGCCAAAAAAATAATCTTTAAAAAAAAAATCTTTTGCTGTATCTTCTGGGTCTGAGGGCTGTGAAAAGGGTTTTTGTGGCTGTTTCAATGTCTTCAGGAAAAGTGCAAATGCGGTGGAAACGGATTAGTTGAGATTTTATGAGGCCTTTGAGTGTGTGTTTCGGATGATAACTTGTCTTATGGAGGAGTGCATGACGGTCTGTTTCTTTAAAAAATACTTTTGTTGCCAATTTTTTAGTGCGGTGATTGTTAGCTGTAAAAAAAACTTTTGTGTCCAGGAATTCTATTTCTGTTTTTTGTATGTTATGTTTGAGTTTGATTTTGGGATGATGGTTGTTTAAAATGTCTAAAAATTCATTAAAATCGGCCTCTGTATCCTTCCAGAGGCCGAAAATATCATCCAGGTAGCGTAGGTATAAAAGTGGGCGGGTTTTGCATTTTAAAAAAGCTGTCTTCTCCCAATCTGCTAGGTAAATATCTGCGTACGATGGGGAGTATTTTCTCCCCATCGCACAGCCGCATACTTGTAGATATGTTTTTCCGTTAAAATCAAAGTCATTTCTGGTTAGAGTGATTTCCAGTAATTGGAGGAGCTCCTCATCAGGACGCCCAGCCTCCGGGGAGGCTGCGAGGGACCTCTTAACTGCTGTTAATCCTAAATTTGTGTCTATATTGGTGTACAGTGAATCAATGTCGATGGAGAATAAAAAGGTATTAGATGGAATGGTGAGTGATTTGAGTCTGTTAACGAAAGCATAAGTATCTTTGATGTAGCTGGGGTGTGTTTGAGATAAAGGGTTGATGTGATGGTCGATATATTCCGCTATTTTGTATGACTCGGAGCTGCAATCACTGACTATGGGTCTGCCTGTTGGTACTATGTGGGGTATTGTCCAAGATTCTGGTGATTTGTGAATTTTTGGAAGTAAATAAAATAAATGGGGTCGTGGGTTTTCTGGACCCCATAAATAATTTAACTGTTTGTAAGAAATGATTTTGCGGTTATATAGTGAGTTTAAGATGTTTCTGATTATTGTTTGGGTGGTGGTTATTAAGGGATGAGTGAGTGGAATGTAATAATTTTTATTGTCCAATTGTCTGTTAGCTTCAGTTAAGTAATTTGTTTTGTCCTGTAGTACAATTTGGCCTCCTTTGTCTGCTGGTTTGATGATGATGTCTTTTAAGTTTTTGAGATTTTTTAATGCTATTTTATGTTTTTCTGTGATATTGTTTTTGGTGTTTTTATGGTTTCTGTGGTTATTGTAGCTGGTGATGTCTTTTGAGATTAAGTTTTTTATTTGGTCGGAGAGGTTTTCTATTTTTGGTTCCCAGGTTGATGGTTTGGTAAATCGAATATGTGGATATTGTAAGTTGTAGTTAAAATGGTCCAGTAGTTTAATTCTTCTATGGTAAGTATGGAGGTCCCTACGCAGCTCCAGCGGGTCAGGGGGGCCGGGCGTCGGAATAAAAGTAAGACCCTTTTCGAGGAGCTCCCCCTGTTCCTTTGTTAGTTTAAAATTTGAGCATAAAACCATTACATTTGTTGTATGGGGGGTAGAACGTGATCCCTTTCCCCCCATTACAAGTTTAATTGATCAGTCCAGGTGGTTAAAATTGCTTTTGCAGTTGTTTCCGTCCAGTGGATATTGTCATTACCTACTTTAAAATAGAGGGGATTTAGTTCATTTAAAAAGTTGTACTTGTTGCTTATGGTTTTATTTAGTTCCTGTATGAGTATTTTTTTGGTTGTTGGGGAGTCTGTCTGAGTAGTTTATTAACTGGAGGTAGATGGTGGCATTTGGAAATTTGTTTTTTGCTTCTTTTACCAATATTTGTAAATGTTTATTGCTTGTTGTTATCTTGAGTTGTTTTAGGCAGTTATTTAGACCCCCTGAGAGAATTACTTGTTTTACGTCTTTTGTTGGTTCGATTTTTGTTATTATTTCTGTCAGGTGGTATAGTTGCGCCCCTGGGAAGCTGTCCACCTGAACATTTTCATCCTCAAACGGTGGGATCCTGGATAGGTTTGAGTCTCCTATGATTATTATGGGTTTTTCTATTTTGATTTTCCAGTCTCTAACCTTTTTGTCTGTATTAATATGTCGTTTAGGTTCCCTGCGAGGGGATCCCCCACTTAGTGTAGCCGGAGCTGGGGAGGCAGAATAAGAGGACTCAGAATGGGTGTTTTTCGTGTCATTATGACTTTCCGAAATGTTACCCTTCATCATTTGAGGTCCTCCCAGTGTCATACCATCCCAGTCAGGTGTTTTATTTTGTGGAGGGATCCCCTTTAACCTTTGCTCGTTTCTTGTAGGGGCAGAGGAAGAGAGAGAGAGTGAGGCAGGTAAAAGGTCGTCATCCATTAATACTGCTGTATTACTAATATATGAATTGTGTTTTTGTTGATGTAATAGTTGGGGTGAGTTCTGGTTGGAAGATAAAGGGAATTCCGGTTGTTTATTTTCCAGAGGGGTAGGTTCAATGGTTGCATTAACTAAGCGGGTGTGAGAATGGGAGGGTGTGGAAGTAGAGCGGAAGAAGGGGGTGGGCAGAAATTTGGGGTTAGAGGAGGAAGAGGGGGAGGGTTTAGTGATGGTAGGGGAGGAGTTAGGATTAGAGGTATGGGAGGAGGGGTGTTTAGAGCAGGTAGGACGGAGGTTAGGGTTAGAGAGAAGGAGGGGGAGGGGGGATGTGGGGTGGGTGAGAGAGATGTTAGGGTTAGAGGTAGGGGGGGAGGGGGGTTTAGAGTAGGTGGGAGAAAAGTTAGGGTTAGGGGGGAGAGGAGGGTTAGGGTTAGGTTCAGCTAGGGTTAGGGTTATAAAAAATAATTTTTTGTCTGCCATAAAATTGTTTAAAATAATCGTTTTAAAAGCTGGAGGCTGGAGGTCCGGGCGGGGGTTGAGGGAGCGATTAAACAACTCCGTGAGTAAGATCAATGAAGGATAAAAATTAAAATTAAAATAAATAAATAAAAGTGGAGTTTATTAAGGGCTGCTCCGATTATTTCCTCGGAGGAGATTTAAAAGATATAAGTTGTATAAAAGTGGAGTAAAATCACAATTCAAGAACCATGTAAAATAATATATAAAAAAGAATAAAATTAATAAATAGGCAAACCAATAAATAATTAATTACATAAATAATTAGGATAAGTATAAAAAAGAAATAAAATAGATTTCTAATAAATACGTATAGAAATCATATATAAATAATTTAAACATGCAGTTCCAGAATAAGTGCTGATGGATTTAAAATATAAATATGTAAACGATCAGAGGTGTATAAAACATGCAAAATAAATATCAGTGCTTTTAAAGGTGAATAAAAGTAAGTGCTATAAAATAAAGTTAAAATCCATGCAATAGGAGGATATGGGTGGATGGGTGAGGAGGTTAGGGTGGATGAGTTAGGGGTGAGGAGGTTACGGGTGGATGAGTGAAGGTGAGGAGGTTACAGGTGGATGAGTGAGGGTGAGGAGGTTACGGGTGGATGAGTGAGGGGTGAGGAGGTTACGGGTGGATGAGTGAGGAGGTTACGGGTGGATGTGTGAGGGTTGAGGAGGTTACAGGTGGATGAGTGAGGGTGAGGAGGTTACGGGTGGATGAGTGAGGGTGAGGAGGTTACGGGTGGATGTGTGAGGGTTGAGGAGGTTACGGGTGGATGAGTGAAGGTGAGGAGGTTACAGGTGGATGAGTGAGGGTGAGGAGGTTACGGGTGGATGAGTGAGGGGTGAGGAGGTTACGGGTGGATGAGTGAGGGTGAGGAGGTTACGGGTGGATGAGTGAGGGTGAGGAGGTTACGGGTGGATGTGTGAGGGTTGAGGAGGTTACGGGTGGATGAGTTAGGGGTGAGGAGGTTACGGGTGGATGAGTGAAGGTGAGGAGGTTACAGGTGGATGAGTGAGGGTGAGGAGGTTACGGGTGGATGAGTGAGGGTGAGGAGGTTACGGGTGGATGTGTGAGGGTTGAGGAGGTTACGGGTGGATGAGTTAGGGGTGAGGAGGTTACGGGTGGATGAGTGAAGGTGAGGAGGTTACAGGTGGATGAGTGAGGGTGAGGAGGTTACGGGTGGATGTGTGAGGGTTGAGGAGGTTACAGGTGGATGAGTGAGGGTGAGGAGGTTACGGGTGGATGAGTGAGGGTGAGGAGGTTACGGGTGGATGTGTGAGGGTTGAGGAGGTTACGGGTGGATGAGTTAGGGGTGAGGAGGTTACGGGTGGATGAGTGAAGGTGAGGAGGTTACAGGTGGATGAGTGAGGGTGAGGAGGTTACGGGTGGATGAGTGAGGGGTGAGGAGGTTACGGGTGGATGAGTGAGGAGGTTACGGGTGGATGTGTGAGGGTTGAGGAGGTTACAGGTGGATGAGTGAGGGTGAGGAGGTTACGGGTGGATGAGTGAGGGTGAGGAGGTTACGGGTGGATGAGTGAGGGTGAGGAGGTTACGGGTGGATGAGTGAGGGTGAGGAGGTTACGGGTGGATGTGTGAGGGTTGAGGAGGTTACGGGTGGATGAGTTAGGGGTGAGGAGGTTACGGGTGGATGAGTGAGGGTGAGGAGGTTACGGGTGGATGAGTGAGGGGTGAGGAGGTTACGGGTGGATGAGTGAGGGTGAGGAGGTTACGGGTGGATGAGTGAGGGGTGAGGAGGTTACGGGTGGATGAGTGAGGGGTGAGGAGGTTACGGGTGGATGAGTGAGGAGGTTACGGGTGGATGTGTGAGGGTTGAGGAGGTTACAGGTGGATGAGTGAGGGTGAGGAGGTTACGGGTGGATGAGTGAGGGTGAGGAGGTTACGGGTGGATGAGTGAGGGTTGAGGAGGTTACAGGTGGGTGAGTGAGGGTGAGGAGGTTACGGGTGGATGAGTGAGGGTGAGGAGGTTACGGGTGGATGTGTGAGGGTTGAGGAGGTTACGGGTGGATGAGTGAGGGTGAGGAGGTTACGGGTGGATGAGTGAGGGTTGAGGAGGTTACAGGTGGATGAGTGAGGGTGAGGAGGTTACGGGTGGATGAATGAGGGTGAGGAGGTTACAGGTGGATGAGTGAGGGTGAGGAGGTTACGGGTGGATGAGTGAGGAGGTTACGGGTGGATGAGTGAGGGTGGGGAGGTTACGGGTGGATGAGTGAGGGTGGGGAGGTTACGGGTGGATGAGTGAGGGTGAGGAGGTCACGGGTGGACGGCAAGAGGAGAATGGCTGACCTTGTTTTGCAGTATGAGGATGTCTTTTCACGCCACCATCTTGACTGTGGGGAGGCAAAAGGCTTTGTACACCGCATACAACTGTCAGACAGCAGACCATTCAGGCTCCCATACAGGCGAGTGCCCCCTGGCCAGTACCAGAAGCTGCGCCAAGTGCTGAGTGAGATGGAGAAGGAGATCATTAGAAAATCGACCAGTGAATATGCATCACCATTGGTGCTTGTGTGGAAAAAAATGGAGATCTCCGCATCTGTACAGACTTTCGCTGGTTGAACAGGAGAACCCTGAAGGACGCACATCCCCTTCCTCACCAGGCAGATTGTTTGGCAGCGCTGGGAGGAAACTGTCTGTTCAGCACGATGGATTTGACCTCCGGATTCTACAATATGCCACTCCATGAGGACGACAGGAAGTACTTAGCAATCACCACTCTCATGGGCTTATATGAGTACAACCGTCTGCCGCAGGGCCTCTGCAACAGCCCTGGGAGCTTTATGCACATGATGACCAGCATTTTCGGAGACCAAAACTATCTGAGTCTACTGTGCTACTTGGATGATCTGTTGGTGTTTGCACCTGACGAGGAGGCTGCCTTGCAGCGGCTGGAGATGGTGTTCAAGAGGCTGCGTGTTCACAACTTGAAGCTGGCCCCCAGAAAGTGTTTCTTTCTCAGGAGGTCTGTCAAGTTTCTGGGTCACATAATAGATGAGAATGGTGTTTCAACTGACCCCAGTAAGGTTGAGAACATTGCAAACATGGTGACCACTGACCTTATGGAGCCCGATGGCGTGACCCCATCTCAGAAGAGGGTAAGGTCCTTTTTGGGGATGGTAAATTACTATCAGCACTTCGTGCCCAGGTACTCCACCATCGTCAAGCCGCTCTTTGATCTGCTAAAGGGTGAGAAAAGAAAAGGCAAACACCATAAGACCAAACTGGCAGGAAGTTGTGTGCTTCTGACTGGACAGCAGAGCAGGAACAGTCTTTTGAACACCTGAAATCCTCACTGATTCACAGTGCCGTGCTGGCTCATCCAGATTTCACCCGTCCCTTCATGCTGTCAACTGATGCATCCCTGGATGGCATAGGTGCTGTTCTGTCTCAGGTTAAGGAGGGTGAAACACGAGCCAGGCCCATTGTTTTTGCCAGCAAGTCGTTGTCTCAGTCCCAAAAGAATTACCCGGCCCACAGGTTAGAGTTTCTAGCCTTGAAATGGGCAGTCTGTGACAAGTTCAGTCATTGGCTGAAAGGCCACAAATTCACAGTCTGGACTGATAACAACCCGTTGACTCACATCCTGACGAAGCCAAAGCTAGACTGTTGTGAGCAACGCTGGGTGGCCAAGTTGGCGAGCTACGACTTCCATATCAAGTATATTCCAGGTTGGCAGAACATTGTGGCTGATGCCTTGCGCCGTGTGCCATTTGTCAAGGAGAGCGTCGGCCACAGGCTGCTCGTTGAGCCCTATGTTGGTCTTCTCACCGAGGTCAAGGATGTGTCTAATTCCTCCGTCCAAAATGCCTTCCGGTCATCAAGTGGTCACAAGAAACCCTTTCCAGTGAGCATCGATGCCCAGTCCACATGCAGTCCGCTACAAATGCACACTCAGTCTGTTGCGTCGGAGGGTGTGTCTGCTGTGCTACAGTCGCACATTGAGTGGGATGCTGGTCCGAGGGCCCGTGCTGTTGACGTGTTGCAGTACTTACCTCAGTTGGTTCCACCTGGACTAGACACCTTACCTGCCTACACCGAAAAGGACCTCCGTGACAAGCAGTTGGAGGACAGAACTCTCTCTCGTGTTGTGTTCTACATTGAGAGACGTCGGAGGCCCTCTAGGAGAGAAAGGTTTAAAGAGTCTGTCTCTGTCACAAAATACCTGAAGCACTGGGATAGGCTAACTGTGAGCAACGGTGTGCTGTACAGGATTTCAAGGGATCAGAAGACCAAGGCAAAGCGCTCATCGCTCAGTTCAGGAGTCTCAGCTTGACAAGACAGAGGTTTTTCTGGCTGAATCTGAGACGTGAAAGACTATGTTCGTCATTGTCAGCGATGCATCGTCAGTAAGACCATTGAGCCTGAGGGTAGGGCTCCTTTGGAGACCATAATATCAACCAGGCCTCTAGAGCTGGTATGTATTGACTTTTGGTCGGCCGAAGACTCCAGAAACAAGTCTGTCGATGTTTTGGTGATAACAGACCATTTCACAAGAATGGCTCAGGCATTTTTGTGTAAAGACCAGACAGCTAAGCAGTTGGCGAGGGTTCTCTGGGACCGGTATTTCTGTGTCTTTGGCTTTCCTGAAAGGATTCACAGCGACCAAGGCACTTTGAGAGTCAGCTGATAAGTGAGCTCCTCAGGGTGTCAGGTGTCAGAAAATCACACACAACTCCCTACCATCCTATGGGAAACGGAAGCGTGGAACGATTCAATCGGACTTTGGGTGGCATGATCAGTGCGTTGCCCCCTGAGGAGAAAGCTGACTGGCCACGCCGCTCGCAGACACTGACCTTTGTGTATAACTGTGCAGCCCATGAGACGACAGGTTATGCCCCCTTTTACCTCATGTTCTGCCGAGTCCCCCGCCTACCTGTAGACGTCCTCTTCCGTATTGTCCTTCATGACTCTGCTGTGACGAGCTATGACAGTATGCTGCATGCCTCGCTAATGACCTGAAGGAAGCCATGGTGATTGCTCAGGACCATGCCACGAAAGAGCAGAAGAGGCACGCTCAGCTGTACAACAGGAAAGTGAAGGGGTCAAACATTACCATCGGTGACAGAGTGCTCTTGGCCAATAGGAAGGAAAGGGGTAAGAAGAAGCTCGCTGACAGGTGGGAATCAACCATCTACACTGTGATGGACATGAATGCAGAGACGCACACATACAGGATCCGCGACACAGTCACTGGACAGGAGAAGGTGATTCACAGAAACCTGCTGATGCTGGTCAATTTTCTCCCTGTGGAGGACACATGTCTGACCCTGCCTCATCCATGCCTGTGAGCACAGAATCCTCAGCCCCAGGAACTGATGGCGTCAGAGAGGATGGAGAGACCTTGTTTGAGAGAGAGAGCGAGACTCTCTGCGGAGCTAGTGAGAGCCTTGATGCTGGAAGTGACAGACACTCACCTGTGACTGTGGAGGAGGGTCGGCCCCTTTTGACTGATACGGAGCCTGTGGACTCTGGGAGGAGAACCATAGAATGGATCACACAGCTGTCTGCGCCAAGTCTGTCAGCAGCGGATGTTACTGACATGACAAGCATTACCTCTGACCCCCAGAACTGCTCTGTCCCACCTGAGGGTCACATGACAGGTCTGTCTGTGACTTGTGACTCTGCCCCCGTGACTGCTGTGGACGTCCTGGCAAGTGTGAGCCAGCCAGCCCCTCCTCTCAGTACCATGACACAGACAGACTCAGACTCAGACATTCTGCACACTGTTGACCAGACCTCAACCATGCATTCTGACCGTTCTAATGCACAGACACAAGTCAGGTCAGGATTTGGTCGTTTAGTCAAACCTGTGAACAGGCTCATACAAACCATGTCCAGGCAGGATGTTGTTCAGGACAAGTTCAGTGTTAAAGCTGTTTGCAAATCGGTGTTCCAGGCTTTTGCTGACTAGAACCTTAATCAGGTAGCCTGTGCCCCTTTTGGGTCTGAAAGTTTTTGTATTGATAATGTTCTAATGTTTTCATTTTATACTGTGTCGTGAGCCTGAACTACACTATGTTTTGGGGTCTTGTGGGGTGTATAAGGCACCCTGTTACCAGTTGCTGGATTGAGAGATAAGCGCTGCTCTCATGCCACTTCATCCTTATGGGATACATTTGGTGTTGGTTTTATTGTTTATGGCCCCTGGTGATTTGTGTTTTCTATGGTGTAAACTTTCTATAGTGCTCATATTCGATAAAATTCAGTGGGGGTGGGTGTAACAGAGCTAAAAATGCATTTATTATTTCCAATTTGTATTTGTACATTTTAATTAACATTTCATGATTATTTTGAGTATTTATGAATTTTATCTCAATGAGTTATTTTCGTTTACCATTATTTTATACATTTGACCTCCCTGCACTCCGTCTGTTGTGTACCTCCTGGGCTTCTGTAGCCCCTCCCCTCTGCCCCCACAGTCCCTGTTTGTGTTCGTGAGGGCAGCGCTGATGCAGAGGAGGAAGCAGAACATGTCTAAAATGTTATTATGTCTTCTGCAGGAGGAAAATAAACTCAGAAAACAGTGCAATCGACTCATCCTTCATTCCCTGACCGCACATAGCCGTTACATTGAGCACTTTAAAACATTATTAAAAACCTATTTATTCTCCTTGGCGTTCAGTCCCAGCTAGGCAAGAATCCTTGGCTTTCTTTTTTTACTTTTTTTTACCCTTTTATTTGTCTTTTGTATCTCTAACTCTGTTTTGGATTGAGTTTTTGTTACTATTTTAGTCTATTTTATTTTATTGTTTTTAATGTTTTTAGTATTTTATTCTTTTTATTGTTTTTCTTTATACCCAGTTGTGTATGATTTATTCTATTTTAATAACTGTACAGCACTTTGGTCAACTGAGGTTGTTTTTAAATGTGCTCTATAAATAAACTTTGACTTGACATATACTGTTGCTTCCATTAGTATTATTACTATACTGGCCTTCTATCTATCTATCTATCTATCTATCTATCTATCTATCTATCTATCTATCTATCTATCTATCTATCTATCTATGTAGATAGATGGTTTCAGGTTGAGGTGGAGTACCACAGACTGTATATAAATAAGGTTTAGGTGTAGTACTATAGACTGTATATAAATAAGGTTTAGGTGTAGTATCACAGACTGTTTATAAATAAGGTTTAGGTGTAGTACCATAGACTGTATATAAATAAGGTTTAGGTGTAGTACTATAGACTGTATATAAATAAGGTTTATGTGTAGTACCACAGACTGTTTATAAATAAGGTTTATGTGTAGTACCATAGACTATATATAAATAAGGTTTAGGTGTAGTACCACAGACTGTATAAGGTTTAGGTGTAGTACCATAGACTGTATATAAATAAGGTTTAGGTGTAGTACCACAGACTGTATAAGGTTTAGGTGTAGTACTATAGACTGTATATAAATAAGGTTTAGGTGTAGTACCACAGACTGTATAAGGTTTAGGTGTAGTACTATAGACTGTATATAAATAATGTTTAGGTGTAGTACTATAGACTGTATATAAATAAGGTTTATGTGTAGTACTATAGACTGTATATAAATAAGGTTTATGTGTAGTACCACAGACTGTTTATAAATAAGGTTTAATTGTAGTACCGCTGTCGGCCGCCGGGTTCAGGGTGGCAGCAGAGTGGAGCGTCAGAGGCCGCCCCCGGTGACGTCATCAGGATGTGACGTCATGAGGCAGTAAACCCAGCGCCCTGCCGCTCGTCGCTCTTTTCTCTCTGAGAGTCTGTAGAGCGTGAGGCCTCTCCTGTCTGTCTCTCTGATCTGACCTGTCTGTCTCTCTGAGAGTCTCCATCAGCCACCAACATGATCATCTACAAGTGTTTCATCTCCGGTAAGTTCTCTAACGTTCAGTTTTTACTGGTGGTCTTTATTGATGTTATGGGCCGGTAGATCCATAGAAGTCTATGACGAGAACCTCCGTTAGCGGCTAACTCGTGTTGTCCAGATGCTAACAGTTAGCCACCCTGATGCTAGCCGGGACGCTGAGGCCCCGGAGAGCCCGGACAGAAGGCTCCGTCCTCGGCTACACGTGTCCTCCTTCAGACGGCGGTTCAGTCTGAAATAACCCGGTTAAACAGGGTCAGGGCTATGGCTAAACACTGGAACACTGGAACACTGGAACTAGTCTAAAGACTAGACACAACACGGCTTAGCTTTTAGCTTTTAGCTTTTAGCTTTTAGCTTTTAGCTTCTAGCATGTAGCTCTGGCTGTGATTCAACCGGTCGGTAAACGTCGAAAACAGACTGTTAGTAGTCATCATAGGGTTCTATGGGGATAAATGACTTGACACGTGATCAGGTATAAACACACAGACACGGTAAAATACCAGGGTGGTACTGTAAGAGACGTGGCATTTAGCTGCTAGCTGCTAACAGCTAGTTATTCATGTGACTGCAGAATGTTCTAGAGTTAGTTTAGCATCATTAGCATCATTAGCATCATCCAGCAGGAGGCCAAGAAACCCGCCATTATTTAACCATTAATATACCAATGTGGCCATTATTTAACCATTAATGTCCCAATGTGTCCTTATTTTAACCATTAATATCCCAATGTGTCCTTATTTTAACCATTAATATCCCAATATGTCCTTAATTTAACCATTAATGTCCCAATGTGGCCTTAATTTAACCATTAATATCCCAATGTGTCCTTATTTTAACCATTTATGTCCCAATATGTCCTTAATTTAACCATTAATGTCCCAATGTGTCCTTAATTTAACCATTAATGTCCCATGTGTCTTTCTTTTAACCATTTATGTCCCAATGTGTTTTTATTTTAACCATTAATGTCCCAATGTGTCCTTATTTTAACCACTAATGTCCCATGTGTCTTTATTTTAACCATTAATGTCCTAATGTGTCCTCTCCAGATGATGAGATGTTCTCGGACACCTTCAAAGTCAAAGAATCTGCAGATGGTCTCTTCTACGAAGTTGAAGGAAAGGTGAGTTGGTCGTCCTCGGTCAGATGGATCTTTGGTTGTGGAGGGTTAGGGTTAGTAGGTTTTATCGTTCTGGCATCACCTAAACTAAATGAGATTATGCTAACAAGTTATCTTTCGTATTTAGTTCAGTTGAGACAAGAGTCCAGTGAAGATGCTGCATCAAACAACTTTCTGTGAATCACACTCCACATAAAAAACATTCACTGACTCACAAGGGTGGTGTATGTGAAACGGTTAATTTAATGAGTCTACGTCATCGTGACTCAGTCATTATGAATGTGTGACTGACACACAAAGAATCAACCACAGTCAACGTATTCAAGTCAGAATTAGACAAAACATAAGTGTTCAGTTTCACCATTTCTAATCAGACGTTCTGTCATGTGGCTTCATAATATCAGTAGCTTAAAGGCCCAGATGAGTTCAGTTTAAAGGTGCTCTGCCTTATTAAGACTCAGGACATAAAGGACAACTCCATCAAATCGCCCCTATAATTCCAGTGGATTACATGTTTTTATACTATTCTGAAGAACACAATATCTCAGGAACACGAGGTAACTGTTCAAGTTTAGCTCAGACATCCAATCAGACTCATGGATCAGCTGATAATATTTTTTTTAACTTTTTATTGAACATTTTAACAAACATTTTGCATACATCTGTTATACATAAATCAAACCCCTCCAATAATACATCTTCAGATTACACTTGACATCTTTCCTCAATATTTCATCTTGGATCAGATATAAAATAACTTTACCTTTGTATATACTCTAATAAAATTGTGCAACTGAGATAGTAGTCATCCAAAAATTATGACCAGTTGAACAGCAATTTGTTCCAGTGTAGGAAAAATAGAGAAATCAATCAAAATATCCATAAAAGAAAAAACCCAAAATTAAATCAAATTAGAAATAATTATAATCGATTAAAAAACAGAACATTTGAACTTCTGTAGCTACAAACCAGTGTACTTTTCCTTCTAATGATGGACACCTCAGACAAAGTCAGACCTAACTGGTTTTATGTACACTCCCTAAGTTTTCCATATTCTTTTAAATCTGTCCTCCTCCAGTCTCCAGGGGGAAGTTAACTTTTCCATCACATAAATATTATGTATAAGCTTAACCCAGTCCTCAATCTTAGGTTCCTCCTTCTTCATTCACTTTCTGGTAATTGCTTTTTTGCTTGCAATCAACATTATTTTATACATGTTTGTCTCCTAATCTCATAAAATCTGTCTGATTTCCCCAAATATAAAACCTCAAAAGTAGGTGGAAGGTCTACCCTCAGTATTTTGTCCATACATTTCTTAAGCTCCTGCCATTAGCTGTGAAAGGAGGAACAACATGAAAAGGATCAGCTTTAACGGCTCTGAACTGATACAAATTTTAAGGCTAAAGGTCACTGATCAGTCACATCATGCTTTTGGCAATAATTTAAAACTCGTGCTAGTTATAGCAAAGTTCCACTCAAAATAGGTTGAAATGACCCATGTTTATCCAAAATGTAAACTTGACTGACATCGTGTTCTCTAAAAATGTATAACTGGTAATCAGAAAGGGTTAAAGACGTCTGGTCAGAAACTGAACTGGTCACATCATACTTGGACTCCAGATCGTGACCTTGTCGTCTTTTTGTCAGGGCGCCACCAACTGCAACCATTAGATCTGGAGAAAGACATTTAGTTACTCTTCATGTTCTCCACATTGATTTTACATTTTTAGCTGATGTGGGTCTGGTTTTGGTGTATAAGTCGCACTCTTTTCCCTTTTCCCCTCTAAAAAGTTGGGTGTGGGTTATACAGTGGTGCGACCTATAGACCAAGGTAAATGCTGACGCGGTAAATTTGTACAACAAGATTGCCGAACAAGAACAGTCTTGTTAAAAAAAAAAAAGAAGAAAAACTTTGATATACTTTGTTAAAAATCTGAAAAGTAAACCCACTAACTGTTTTGAATGTTTGTTTCCATTAATTTTCATCTCAGTGTTGAAATAATGTGTATAATGTTTTTATTAACAAATAGCAACAGAAAACATTTTTTCCCAGTTTGAGACCATGAAAACGGCCTGCGACTTATATTCCAGTGCGATTTATACACTGAATGTTACAGTAGTTCAAAGCAAATCTGTAGCAGATTATTGGTATTTGATCTTGACATCAAAAATCGTACATATATTATTATGCCAAGTTGGTTTCTCTGATGTTCTACGGTACATTTAAAGTTCTCCCCACTGTAATGTGTGCAGACCGTCACCAGGACAGAAGGCTTCGACGAGGCTCTGATTTCGGCCAATGCCTCTGCTGAAGAGGCCTCAGAGGGGACGGACTCCAGCAGCGTCTCTGGCGTGGACATCATCCTCAACCACAAACTGCAGGAGACGGGTTTCAGCAAGAAGGACTATCTGAAATACATGAAGGGCTACATGAAGGCGTGAGTATCTGCAGAAGTACAAACTGTTTGGTGTGTTGGCTACAGAGACTGAAATTCTTTAAAACTTGTCATTTGTGTTTGCATGTCCAGCGTTAAGGCCCGGCTGGAAGAGACCAATCCAGAACGGGTGGACGAGTTTGTGTCAAAAGCCGAACCAGCCATTAAGAAGATCTTGGCAAAGATTGGTGACTACCAGGTATCATGATTGTGTTGTGTGCCAACTGTATGTATGTGTGTGTGTGTATATATATATATATATATATATATCTCAGAATGAGACAAGTGAGCCTCTGATATCATCTCTAACAGATAACACACTCACTGGACTCACCCTCTGGGGCAATAAAGGAGATTTGAATTGAATTGAAAATATGTAAAAACTTTTTTTAATTACCCCCCAAAAAATGTTAATTTAACTGAAAAAAATATCTAAAATTACAAAAAAGACTTAAAAATACCAAAATCAAGAAGTAAAATTACCCAAAAGAGATCTAAAAGTATCCCAAAACATCAGTGGACGGCTCCTCTCTCGGTTACAGGACTGAGATTCAGAAGATTATTATTATTATTACTACTACTACAGGACTGGGAGATTCAGAAGATCCTTCTCTATTATTATTATTATTATTATTATTATTATTATTATTATTATTATTATTCTCCTCCTCTCCTACAGCCATCAGACTGACTAACACTCACTGGACTCACCCTCAGGCTAAATGAAGTCATTTTGATTTGATAACTGTAAACGCTGCGGTCCGTCAGTTATCTTGAATCGAGCATCTCTTATTAAAAACTGAGCTCACGCCGTTTTGCCGGCTTCCTTCTCATGTTCTTCCTTCGTCTCCCTTCAGTTCTTCACAGGAGAGTCCATGAACCCAGACGGCATGGTGGGACTGCTTGACTACCGCGAGGATCAGATCACACCGTTCATGCTTTTCTTCAAAGATGGTCTGCTCGTTGAGAAATGTGTAAGTAGTCAGCTGAGTCTCCAGATACAGAGTCATGAAGTAACTGCTTTTTAAAACTGACTGGCAACAAATCCAGCGACTTTTTCTGGTGTTATTGGAGACTTTTGGAGACTCGTTCTTACTCTTCTTAACGAGCCGTACTGTAGCAGTACAGTGTGTATGTGCTAACAGGCTAACAGTTAGCTCTGTAGCAGTACAGTGTGTATGTGCTAACAGGCTAACAGTTAGCTCTGTAGCAGTACAGTGTGTATGTGCTAACAGGCTAACAGTTAGCTCTGTAGCAGTACAGTGTGTATGTGCTAACAGGCTAACAGTTAGCTCTGTAGCAGTACAGTGTGTATGTGCTAACAGGCTAACAGTTAGCTCTGTAGCAGTACAGTGTGTATGTGCTAACAGTTAGCTCTGTAGCAGTACAGTGTGTATGTGCTAACAAGCTAACAGTTAGCTCTGTAGCAGTACAGTGTGTATGTGCTAACAGGCTAACAGTTAGCTCTGTAGCAGTACAGTGTGTATGTGCTAACAGGCTAACAGTTAGCTCTGTAGCAGTACAGTGTGTATGTGCTGCTGCTGCTGCAGGAGGTGTTCACTTAGCGATCTCTGTTTGTTTATAACAAGCACCAGACACTAAACTGTTTTTATTGTTTGTTTAAAAGTAGTGTAATAAAGATACAGATGTTTTCCCTAACAATATTGATTGATTGATTGATTACAATATTGATCAAAATAATCATGATTATCATTTTGGCCATAATTGTGCAGCTCCAATACAACGTCCAAAAAGCTGCGCCGGGTCACATGGCAACAGTTTAATAGTCTGAGAAAGTAGCACTAAAGCGTTTTAGAACAAAATGTAAATGTTTATATTTGAATCGTAGGGAACTGTTTGGTAGATGACCTCCAGTTAACGTGTTTTCCTCTTCTTTTTTTGCAGTAACCTCCCCAAACTACATCTGCTTTTCAATTGGCTGCTGCTGACCAAATGGCCCCAAGAGCGGATGAAGGAGCACTATTCTGCATCATGCCTAACGGAAACATTCGTACTATTTCTTCATATATTCACATTAAGGCCCAGAGCACCAGGCCGAGGCTGGCTCAACCAAACCTGATCGCTCACTCAATACAGTTTTTAATTTTTGGCTTTTTGCAGTGTTTGGTATTGGCCCAGTTTTTTTGTGGTTGAAAACAAAAGGCAGGACAGTGACTGAAACTCTTACTGGAGATGGATATTCTTATTTTAGCAATGATCTATTATACCTGTTGACCTCCTCAGACCTCTTGAATACGATTTCATCTACAATAAAGATACTTCTGGTTTAATTTTGAAAATAAAATCTAGTACCACCAACTTCTATTTTTGTGTGCTGTTGATTTAAGCTTTTACTCTGAACATAGAAATGGAGTGTGTGTTTAGCTGTTTATAGGATTCAAACTACTGAAACAAGTGACACATCTGATTCTAATGTGTGTGTGTGTGTATGTGTATATATATATATATATATATATATCATTTAAAAAATATGAGAGATGGGTGGATGAAGCTTTTGAGGCTTCCTGATTGTATCGAAAAAAAATTTGAAGCTCCAAAGGCAGACAGACCAGAGACATCTACTGGCTATATATATATATATATATATATATATATATATATATATATATATATATATATATATATATATATATATATATATATATATATATATTATAGCAGCCACAACCTTCCAAATGATTCACACATCTTATTGATTCCAGTTCCAACACAAAGATTTAAAATCAGTCTTAAGCAGCTATGACTTCTTTCTGAGAATCATTATTCTCCCGTGACATTGTTACAACATTTTGAAATGTCAATTTACTAATAACATGTTTGAATGTGTTACAAATAATTTGGGATTCAAATTCAACAATGTAGAAGTACTTTTGTTTGATTCTAAAGGGCTTTCTTGTGCCGCAATAAGAAAGTGAATATTGTGCTACAGTGTGAGAATGAAGTGCTTGTGTACATGCGGGGATTATGCAGTTGAAGATACATTTTATTTATAAAGCACTTTTCATAAAGAAATCTCAAAGTACTACAGAAACCAGGAACAAAATATACCGACTAAGAGAAAAATCAGACACGTTAAAATCAGCAGTAGATAAAGACACGGGTAATAAAGAAGATTAAAGAAAACGGCTAAAGGAGGTTAAGGTGCAGAGACAAAAACATCTAGGGACAACCTAAAAATGCCTGAACAAAAAGGTTTTAGATCTCTTGTATTTATATGAAGCAGGAGGAACAACAATCATTTCGCGTCTCGAATGAAGCGGTGCCAAAGATTCAAATCATTCACCTCACTCACCTCACTTCACCTGCTTCGTTGTGACGTACGAAGCCTCAAACGTCACCGATCACATGATCACAGAGCTCGGATAGATGGATAGATCGATGGATGGATGGATGGATGGATGGATGGATGGATGGATGGATGGATGGATAGATAGATAGATAGATAGATAGATGGATGGATGGATGGATGGATGGATGGATGGATGGATGGATAAATAGATAGATGGATGGATGGATGGATGGATGGATAGATAGATAGATAGATAGATAGATAGATAGATAGATAGATAGATAGATAGAAGCCTCAACAGTGTTTGAACCAGTGAAACAGGCTTCGGAGCCTCAGTGTCAAACGGCCCATCTCTTATATAAACTGTTCAAAAAAATAAAGGGAACACTAAAAATAACATCCTAGATCTGAATGAATGAAATATTCTTAAATACTTTGTTCTTTACATAGTTGAATGTGCTGACAACAAAATCACACAAAAATGATCAATGGAAATCAAATGTATTAACCCGTGGAGGTCTGGATCTGGAGTCACTCAAAATTAAAGTGTTAAAACACACGAGGCTGATCCAGCTTTGATGTAATGTCCTTAAAACACGTCAGAATGAGGCTCAGTAGTGTGTGTGTGGCCTGGGCTGCTCCTGAGGAGGAGGTGATGGTCTCCTTTTTCTCAGTCTTTAGTTTGTTTAGTTTCTGGTTTCTGTAGCACTTTGAGATTTCTTTATGAAAAATGCTTTACCAATAAAATGTATTACTATTATTATTATGACAGCATCCTGTCCTCCTCAAGGGTGACAAGCTTAGAGCCAACAACAGACTCCTTCCTATCATCCATCCAGATAAAAGGCATCAGAGCAAATCACAGACATCACTAAATGGATCTAAAGATGAACGTTTATATTACATAAAGGCATTGTTGAACAAGGCCTATATATTTTATATATATATATATATATATATATATATATATATACAGCCCTGGGGAATGGAAGCATCTGTGTTTAATTCATGCGTCTCTACAACTTTTTACTGATTTGTCCCGTCTGTATTTATGTTTTTGACTATTTACAGCTTGAGGCAATAACTTGGCTTCCATTTAAACTACCTTTAAAAAAAAAAGAAAGGGCTCAAAAATTAATGTCTAAGTTGTATCTCACTGTTATTTATGATTTTCTATTTATTTAAGCGGTAATCTATAGAGCTTAAAGGGTATTTTCCAAACATGAAGGACTAAACAATACTTCTGGTTGTGACCTCAAGAATCCTTCATTTACTGACTTCATGGCTTCAGTACAGATCAAGATTAAATCGGAAATAATATATTAATTTTATAATACTAGACTACAAATTCTGCAATAAGACTATACAATCTACCAGTGGAGAATTCAAGTTCTTAATATTTGAAGTTAACTCAATCATTTAAGAAGAGAGATCAGAGGTAGAGATCACAGCACATCTGCGTTACAAACACACATTTGGACTGTAAAATCAACATCCAGCATGTTTGAATGTGTATTTGTTTCTTTAATCAACACCAACTATGAAACATTAAAAGGAAAATATTTCAAACTACCATCCATTACTCATAAAGCAACTTTATTTCTCATTTATCAGCATATTTGGTACAACAAGCACCAACTTGAACGTTGTGATTATCTCAAACTATAATGAATCACCTTTGTAAAATCCAAACCAGATGTAAAGTCATCAAACGTCCACACGGCAACACACTGACATCAAGTTAATGTGGGCAAGTGTGAATCCAATCATCTGCACATTGTGAAATCCACTTAGAAAGAAAAAGAATGAGTGGGGGGGGGCATTAGGAGAGTAGGCAGTTACAAACCAAAAGATGTATACAAATAACCTTCCAATATAGTTAAGACTTCCTCAAAAAGGGAAAAATGACCCAAGTGGAGCTTCTGAATTGGACCAGCACATTCAAATTGAACACATGCAAGACAAAAGAACAAAAAAACAACATTAAAAAAGTAGCCCATTTACAATTATACACACAAAATAAACACGACGGGAATTTATTGACAGACGATGACAAAGATGCAAGTGCAACAGAGCAGAAGTTAACCTCCCACAGACCGACACCATGGTTCCCACTGTGATCATGTGACCTCCCACAGACCGACACCATGGTTCCCACTGTGATCATCATAGAAAATCATTTCTGACTTCAGGCCAGAGTTTCTACCATGAAGAGTCTTGCTCAGTAGTCTTGTGATCAGTGTTTATTCTCTAATGACTATGATTCAGTCCATCTTGGTGTTAACTTTAAAAGCTACAGCTGTCCGCAGTCTGTGATGAGGAGCTTCTTGGCTGGTTTTCCCTCCTTGGTGCCGAGCTCTCCCATCCTCAGCAGCACCTCCACGCCGTCCTTCACCCAGCCGAACGCCACGTGTTTGAAGTCCAGGTGTTCGGCTTTCTTCAGGGTGATGAAGAACTGGGAGTTGTTGGTGTCCCGTCCCCGGTTGGCCATGGAGAGGATGCCGGGGCCCGTGTGCCGAACGTCAAAGTTCTCATCCTCGAACTTGCTGCCGTAGATGGACTTTCCCCCGGTGCCGTCGCCGTTGGTGATGTCACCGCCCTGAAACACCGACAGGATGTTTTAGTGACGTCACACTGAGGAAACAATATTAACTCGCCCTGAAACACCGACAGGATGTTTTAGTGACGTCACACTGAGGAAACAATATTAACTCGCCCTGAAACACCGACAGGATGTTTTAGTGATGTCACACTGAGGAAACAATATTAACTCGCCCTGAAACACCGACAGGATGTTTTAGTGACGTCACACTGAGGAAACAATATGAACTCGCCCTGAAACACCGACAGGATGTTTTAGTGACGTCACACTGAGGAAACAATATTAACTCGCCCTGAAACACCGACAGGATGTTTTAGTGACGTCACACAGAGGAAACAATATTAACTCGCCCTGAAACACCGACAGGATGTTTTAGTGATGTCACACTGAGGAACCAATATGAACTCGCCCTGAAACACCGACAGGATGTTTTAGTGACGTCACACTGAGGAAACAGTATGAACTCTACCGAGCGTTACCGCCGGGCGATACGGACATAAAACAAGATCACAATGTCTCAGGGGATTTTTGGGATAAGACATTAGTTTAGTTTTTACTAGTTTACTTTAGCTTTTTTATTTCGAACATGTGCGAGTAACACAACAAAATAAACTGAAAAACAAACAAATCCAATGAGAATAAACAAAACAACAATAGCAATAACGTGAACGCACCATGTCTGAAAGGAGCAGGATGAAGCATAATATGCTTATTTAAACCTTCTCCACTACTCAACTAACATATTTACATAAAACACTTACAAAAAAATAGAAAATAAATAGATTAAATTAACAAATACATAAATAATTTATGAAAACACCCAATATCAATATATTTTTGACGATATTACTAAATAATATATAGAAAATATGTTTTAGTCAGTATAAATAAATAAAAAACTTGTAAAGTTTTTCGCAGGTCTCAACAGTTGCCAAATACAAAAAAATGCATCTATGGGGTCCAGGGGCCTCTCACTCATTCTAATGCCACTAATCCATCATAAACACTGATCGTAATGACTGCATACTTTAATTAATCATTGTAAAGGAGAATCAGGGTTCTAGTATGTTTTATTTAGGGTCTTATTTTGACAATAACTTTATATTATGAATAGTGTAGATAAAGTCTCAGTAGCTTGAAATGTGCTTCTGTATATATAATAATATAATAATATATAATAATGATTAGACCACACTTCTTTTCCATTTAATGCCTGGTACAACTAAAGACTATCTAGACATTTAACATGGTTTTCCTGATCATAATGTTGGTTATTATCAATAAACCATGTTAAATGTCTAGATATCAGCTCTCACATTAAACTCTTATCAGATATTTTTGTTATTATCAGTATATTTGTCCAAACAGATGACTGTTTTCCATGACTGCATTTCTTGTCATTTTGTGTCATTTTTACGTCTATTTTTGGTTAATTTGTGTTTTTTTCAGTCTTTTTTACATCTACAGTCATGGAAACATTCTTGATAATAACCAAAATCATTATGAATAAACCATGTTAAATGTCTAGATATCAGCTCTTAAATTAAACTCATCAGATATTTTATTATTATCATTATATTTGTCCAAATAAATGAACCTTTAGTTGAACCAGACATTAAAATGAACCAGAAACTGAAGAAAACAAGGAGGTCTGATCAGTTTTTCCATGACTGTATATAAATAAACTGCTCTAGTTCTGAATGCTTCTGTTGAGTGATCAGATGATTTCTATCACAGCACGAGGATTATTATTATTAATCACTTTATCTATTTCACTGTGTGAGAAAATACAGTTCTATAGAAGTCAAAGGGTTAACATTCAGAACATTATTTAATGTTTGGTGGTTTTCAACAAGTCTGAAGTTGTTTAAGAGAGTTATGGAGAACAAAATCTGAAAAAGAAAACATTGATGTTGATTTAATAGCAGGTTTAGTGTGCGTGTCCCCAGAGGGCAGTAAGGAGGAGGAGGAGGAGGAGGAGCAGGAGGAGGAGGAGGAGCAGGAGCAGGAGGAGCAGGAGGAGGAGGAGCAGGAGGAGGAGGAGGAGCAGGAGCAGCAGGAGGAGGAGGAGCAGGAGGAGGAGCAGGAGCAGCAGGAGCAGCAGGAGGAGGAGGAGCAGGAGGAGGAGCAGGAGCAGCAGGAGGAGGAGGAGCAGGAGCAGCAGGAGGAGGAGGAGCAGGAGCAGCAGGAGGAGGAGGAGCAGGAGCAGCAGCAGGAGGAGGAGCAGGAGGAGCAGCAGGAGGAGGAGCAGGAGGAGCAGCAGGAGCAGCAGGGCTCAAAGGGTTAAATCTGAACCTCCAGTCATGTGACCTGATCACCTGACACATGAAGTTGGGGATGACTCTGTGGAAGATGGAGTCTCGGAGCCCGAAGCCGTTCTCTCCGGTGCAGAGCGCTCTGAAGTTCTCCGCCGTCTTGGGGACCAGGTGGGAGAACAGCTCGATGGTGACGGTGCCCAGAGGTTCTCCGTCGGCCGCCACCCTGAGGAACACCTGAGGGTTGGAGTCCCGGGAGTGCTCCTGGACTCTGGACATCTGAGGGGAGGTGATACCCGAGTCGTCTCCTTCGCTCTGGCCCGAGCGGCTCTGACACTCGCAGAACGTCTTCTGGAAGGATTCTGCGATGTCGGCAGTTTTAAACTTGGCCGCGAGCTGCTCCACGACGCCGTCACCGTCTGAACAACAGAAGAAACAAGAGACGGTCACAGTTAGCACAAAGTGATAGTAATACTTCAGTCTATGTCTAACAACTTCACTCATAGTCTTCTATGGAAACCGGCTCTTTCTTTATGTACAGATCACTGTACGGCTGCTCCAACATTCTCACTTCCTCTCTGCTGGTCTTTGACCCCATTGAATCATCGACTGGTTTAAGAATGGGTGAAAGGTTCTCGTGGCTGGCTACAGCCCCAGACTGAGGTGGTCCAGAGAAAAGTACCAGACTGAGGTGGTCCAGAGAAAAGTACCAGACTGAGGTGGTCCAGAGAAAAGTACCAGGAACTATCCACAACTCTGAAAACCACCAAAGAGCAGCTTGAGGTGAATAACTGCACCATGCAGTGGAAATGTAGCTAAAAATAATTAAAATGCAGGTTATCAATGTCCAATGAAAGGCGTGTAGTGACTAAATCTGCTTCTAGCTAACTCATTAGCATCAGGCTAAAGACCCCAGACCAGACCGATGGGTACCTGAGTAGTCGGTGGCGGTCCAGACCAGCGCGTTGGCCGACGTGTTCATGGGTTTCAGGTCCATCAGCTGTGTGATGGTGTGGTTGGCACAAACCCTCAGCACCTGCTCTCTTCTCATCAGGATCCGGTAGAAGCGTTTGGTGGGGTGGAAGAGGATCTTGAGGTCCCCGATGCCGCGCTCCTTCCACTGGCCCAGGTCCCGGTCCCACCGGTACAGCTTGGCCCGCTCCTTGAACAGGATCTCCTCGTCCTCCTCGCCAGACTTGGTCTCCACCTGAGAGACAACATGAAGTAACGATGAGGTGTGGCTGTAAATCTAAACTAAACTTTAGTTTAATGGATGCTGTAGAGCTCAGTATCACCTCTGGCAGTGACACTATTGGCTCAAAGTGAATGTCCACATTATTCGACGTGTCCTCTTCATCGCTGCCCTCCTCGCCACCGGCGGGTTTGGGGGCCGACGTCATACTGGTCCCAAAGACTGTCGCTCCAGCATTCGCCCAGGAGAAGTTTGAATCTTAATAAAAGAGAACCGATATGTGGTGAAATATATTGTCATGATTTATTAGTAACAGCCTGTTGTCCTTCTTAAAGGATGGTTGATTTATTAAAAACCCATTCAGGCCTAAAACGGCTGTAAAAAAAAAACCTGTAAACCCTCTGATTGGTGATTCTAAAATCAGCAGACGGCTCGTATTCAGATTAGGGGCGTTTGGGCGAGTGAGACCCGCCTCATTACGGGTGTTGCCAGGTAGTGGAAACAGCCCTTCTGTCAAAGTAGTCTGGTTGCTTTGAGGAGAGTATAACAGCTTCAGTTCCCAGTCTGCCATGAAAATATTCCAGATTAAGCGTACACTTAAACTGATATAAAAATATTTGTACATTGTTCAGCTCTTGAGCCAGTTTTTTCCTGTCTGCGTCTAAAAACTGGGGGTGTTCTGACACCCATTTACAGTTGGAAATACACTGACAGTGACAACCCCACTTAAAAAAATACAATAGAAAATATCCCTTAAAGAAAATGTCAATGCTGAAGCCAACCTTGAGATCCAAAGGCAAATTTATCTGTGTTTTGGGACAATTCTGCAAAAGTGGAGCCTCCGAATGCGTTGAAGCCAAAGTTGGAGGAGTCTGTGGATGGAGGGAAAACACTCATTTAATATTGAATTGAATAAAGTAAAAGTATAATCAGCTAAATGTGTTAAGGTAACAGAGGAATATGGATAAGTAGACAGTATGTGTCCATACTCTTTTCAAACTTTTCTGTGCTACATTTCCATATTATTCCTGGCCAACGTGTATCATTCAGACAAACATATCAAATCAAATACCAGAAAATCAATGATAACATGTTAGCACAAGGCTATATTACACAAGAGTAATTACAGAAATGAGTCTAATAAGGATGGCTGTTGAGATTAATACACCTAACAGAAACATTTTGAATAAGAGGGCATTTTCACATATTTAACCCTTTAACTGCCCGCTCAACCATATGGTGGAGGTCAATGAAAGGAGTGTTTAACTGAAATCCACCTGATTGAGTCATCTCTACCACTTGGCTGAGGTACGTTTCTCTAAAAAAAAATCCTCTAGATGTCACTGTGTCTTTAAATAGTTTGCCTTTAGTCCCGCCTCCAGCCAGGAAATCAGAAACAAGAAAATCCCTCTCGACATTTATTCTGTTTTTGGTGAAATTTTAAAGGTAGGTAAACTACTTTGACATATCATACTGTCAGACGCCTTACTGGACAGAATGTTAAATGACTCCACCAAAAAACTGTAATGAATGTATAATCATTTTTTAAAAACTATCTCAAGCAAACGGTCGATTTGGCGCTTTTTGGTTAGCTTATCGGTATTAAGCTAATTTCATTATAATGAACTATGTGCTATGAAATCATAACTTCTGATCATTAATTGCTGTAAATATGAAACATTTAATGTTATTCCATCATACATATGCTGAAATAATTAATTATGTAGTTTTTGTCACTTTCTGAGATGATTTCCAAGTAAATTTGGTAATTATATAGAATAAATATGTTGAAATCATGACGATCACAACTAATTCCATTTTTAACAAAATGACAAATCCTGCTATACTAATATTTTTACCATTTTAAGAGAATTTAAAAAAAATGGTTTTACAGCTACTAGATGGATACAAAAAGGGGTTAAAGGGTTAATGTACCAGTTGTGACCCAAACACAACAAGGTCTTCCACGTTAATGTCTGTACCTGGACCAGCTGTTGTAGCAGGAGGAGCTGCAGCTAAAGTCCCCATGTTGGACTCTGGCTCTGGGCTTTTCTTAGTCGACAGGTCAATGGGAGAGCTGCTGGTAGCTGCTTCTGTCTGAGACTCTGTTGGCTGCTCTGAGGTCTGGACAGATGTCTGGTCAGAGGAAGTCTGCAGCGTAGATGTGCTTCCTGCAGCTTCTGAGCTTCCTGCAGCTTCTGGGATTCCTGCAGCTTCTGGGATTCCTGCAGCTTCTGGGATTCCTGCAGCTTCTGAGCTTCCTGCAGCTTCTGGGCTGCTGGTTGACGGGCCTGACGTCGGTTCTTCTTCTGGGGCCACAGCAGGACTACTGGAGGCCCTTTCAGCTTCATTTAACTGGGCATCCTGAAACAATTTAAGAATTGAACTACAATAATGCTGATGCTCTCTTGATGCTACAAAAAACCCTGCAACTGGTTGGACGAAGCTAAAATGACCTGCATTAATAAATCTATCCATTGATGGGAGTGAAACCAGTCGTCATGCGCGTGGCAGCTGATCACATGTGTACTAGGGATGGGCATCAATTTTCAAATAGACATTAAAACATTAGTTTTACATTAGCAAACAATAGTTCATCATATCTGGAAAAAAAAGTTGTATTACTGGTGCCTTCCACACGGGGGCAGTGTAGCATTTGCTGATACACAGCGTGGCGGCTAGATACCAAACTGTAGAAGAGAAACAAACAGAGGAGAGGGTTTTCCACGGCAGGCAAGTCAGTTAGCCTCCAGAGGGATTTAGAGACTCCGGAGGGGACGTTTGGTTTTCACCGTCGCTAACTGTACACAACGTCAGCAGCTGAAAGCAGCATGGCTAATTATGCACAGAGTCTCCACTGATCATAAACATAGTGATGATGAATTAACCGGCATCACTAACTGTGTACAGAGTGTCTGGTGCTTGTTGTAAACAAACAGAGATCGCTAAGTGAACACCTCCTGCAGCAGCAGCACATACACACTGTACTGCTACAGAGCTAACTGTTAGCCTGTTAGCACATACACACTGTACTGCTACAGAGCTAACTGTTAGCCTGTTAGCACATACACACTGTACTGCTACAGAGCTAAGTGTGGCTTACTGCCGCTGACGGAGGCTCTTCTTCACGAGGCGTGGGGTCAGAGGCTCTTCTTAACGAGGAGCGGGGTCAGAGGCTCTTTTTAACTAGGCGCAGGGTCAGAGGCTCTTCTTAACGAGGCGTGGGGTCAGAGGCTCTTCTTAACGAGGAACGGGGTCAGAGGCTCTTTTTAACTAGGCGCGGGGTCAGAGGCTCTTTTTAACTAGGCGCGGGGTCAGAGGCTCTTCTTAACGAGGCGTGGGGTCAGAGGCTCTTCTTAACGAGGAACGGGGTCAGAGGCTCTTTTTAACTAGGCGCGGGGTCAGAGGCTCTTCTTAACGAGGCGTGGGGTCAGAGGCTCTTCTTAACGAGGCGTGGGGTCGGAGGCTTTTCTTAACTAGGCGTGGGGTCGGAGGCTCTTCTTAACGAGGCGTGGGGTCGGAGGCTCTTCTTAACTAGGCGTGGGGTCGGAGGCTCTTCTTAACTCGTGGTGTGGTAGGAGGCTCTTCTCAACAAGGCGTGGGGTCGGAGGCTCTTCTTAACTAGGCGCGGGGTCGGAGGCTCTTCTTAACTCGTGGTGTGGTAGGAGGCTCTTCTCAACGAGGCGTGGGGTCAGAGGCTCTTCTTAACGAGGCGTGGGGTCGGAGGCTCTTTTTAACTAGGCGCGGGGTCAGAGGCTCTTCTTAACGAGGCGTGGGGTCAGAGGCTTTTCTTAACGAGGCGTGGGGTCGGAGGCTCTTTTTAACTAGGCGCGGGGTCAGAGGCTCTTCTTAACTAGGCGTGGGGTCGGAGGCTCTTCTTAACTCGTGGTGTGGTAGGAGGCTCTTCTCAACGAGGCGTGGGGTCGGAGGCTCTTCTTAAGTAGGCGCGGGATCGGATTATTATCGAATATTAATCGATTAGTACCCCAGGATTATCCAATAGTAGTTTTGCCTGAAATGCACATCCCTAATGTGTACATTGTGTAATCCATTGTATTTAGAGGCTTTTGATTTGCATTATTATCTGTATAAATCCTCATGAAGCGTTTGTTACCAGGTCTTGTTGTGCCTTGCGGACTTCTGTCTCAAAGTCTTCAGGCTTGTCGTGGTCTGTGTCGCTGTCTGTGGTGCTCAGGCCGCAGAAGAAGTGGGGTGGGAGCTGGAGACTTTTGGCCTTCTCTTCCTCCTCCGGCGTCGGCTTCTTCTCCCAAACCACCTGGCAGTCCGGCTCTGAATACACAAGTTACAGGGTCAGACTGGCAGGAGAGGTGAGCATCACTTTTGACTAAGTCTGCATACTTTGCCATGTAGTGAATAGTGTATTGAAAAACATCATTTATCCAACACAGCCTTGAAAATGTAGAAAATAAATGAAGCAACATGGTACTTGACAGAGGACATAACAGAGTGTGTGACAGGATAAGAAACATACCATCAGCACATGCTGCAGCCTTCTGCTCTGGAGGGTCAGGGTAGAGCTTTCCATTCAAGGCTTTCACTGCTGACTCAAAGTCTTCATCTGAAAATTAAAAAGAAATTCAACACTTTAATTTAATTTCCCTTAACCCATAAGAACCCGGACCCAGTAATCCTTCAAGGAAAATGCTGGGGGATATACCACAGACCAAGTGGACCAGAACACATTTATCATGTTTTTTCAAAAATTCTACCCCTAAATGTCAAAGATCTGTGATGTGACATGTGTGTCACATTTGGCATTTATGGTATTTATGTTTATGATATTTCTTATTTTAAAATAAAACTGGACACATTTTCTGCTTACAGAGAGACAAAATTGGCGTTTTCTTTGCATCTCCACAACATATATCAAAGTTGTGACATTAATAGTGCTGTTTAACAACAAATTATTTTTCAGTCTTGTTTTTAAATAACAAAATAATAATAAATCAATAATAAATAAAAAACAAATAACCATTTGCCTTTTTGTTTTCATCTCCATAACATATATCAAAATTGTGACTTCAATTTGTTCAGGAAATCTGGTCAGAACAAGTTAAATGCAATACAGGACACCTTATTAACGGATTAGAATTGTTAAATGGGTTTAAACTTAGCCAGATAACAAAAAATAAGCTTTTTAAAATAAGCTACTTTTTCACATTTCTGTTTCCAGTCACAGCCACATGTTAGAGTCACTTCCTGTCTCAGTCACATGGCCACCACACCAGGTGTTGAGTATACGTCTCTTAGGGATTTAATGAGTTAAGGTGAAGCATAAAGCTGAATATGGGAGATTCTAGAAGATTTAAAGTGTTTGTTACTCGGGTGTCACCATGGCTTCTCATGGGTTAAATTACTTTTGTTTTTGCTGATATTGAGCCCACTGTTCTGACTTCACTCCCACAAACTAATTGTCTCTTCTTATGGTGCAAATAAAAAAAATTACATGAATGCAAATACAGGAAATTTGAACTTTGCACACCAACAAGAAATGGATGCAGTGTGGAACCCTGTTTTCTAGTCACCATGTTGCCTTCAACAACAAACTGTTGCACTCGTATCTTTTGGTCTCACCATCAGTTTGGTCGTCGCTGGTGTATCCTGGTTCATTCTGGTAGCAGAAGAAGGTGAGAGGCAGCTGGAGTTGTCTGGCTAAAGCTGCCTGTTCAGCGGTGGGTTCCCTGACATACACAACCTCCACCTCCGAGTCCTCCTCTGACCCGGCACTGCCTCCTGCTGCCTGAGGGGAACCTGTGACACACAACACAAGTAAAACAATACAGTGAGCATGGGAAGCAACTGCTGAGAAGACAAGAGAAACGGTTTTATTGCCTCAATAACCACAGCTGTTAGTTTCACACACACAAAAGTCATGCACGGCACAAATGAATAGCATGCATCTGATTTACAAATGTGTGAGACTATTTGCATTAAGAGAATATTTCTTATGGCGTTCTATCTAATAGACTTACTATGGGACGCATGTATTAGGGCTGCACAATTAATCCAATTTTAATCGTGATCACGATATTGGCAGCAACGATTAAATTAACCTGATCGTCTGCAATATTTCCATTTTAAAATGCGGTTCTCCTGCAGATCTAATCAAGCACTTTCTACACAAGTAGTCCACCAACCACCAGGGGGCGGGGCCGTGTTTCTCCCCTGAAAAAAGCCTGGTTGCTGATTGGATAGAACGCTAAGCAGGATGTGACATAGTACTGGACGCCACAACAACACGCGACATTTGTAAAAGCTAGTGAAGCAGTGTTGCCAATTTAGCGACTTTTCAGACCCCCTTAGCGACTGACTGGAGATAAATCCAGCAACTTCTTCTGGTGTTATTAGAGACTTTTGGAGACTTGTTCGCAGGGCCAGAGGCTCGTTAAGAAGAGTAAGAACGCGGGGGCCAGAGGCTCGTTAAGAAGAGTAAGAACGCGGGGGCCAGAGGCTCGTTAAGAAGAGTAAGAACGCGGGGGCCAGAGGCTCGTTAAGAAGAGTAAGAACGAGTCGAATCAGCACAGTCCTCCTGCAGCAGTCTCTCTCAGCTGCAGAGACGGAGAGGATGTTAACCCCTTAGCGTCCAGTCTGCAAATTGCTAACAGGCTAACAGTTAGCTCTGTAGCAGTACAGTGTGTATGTGCTAACAGGCTAACAGTTAGCTCTGTAGCAGTACAGTGTGTATGTGCTAACAGGCTAACAGTTAGCTCTGTAGCAGTACAGTGTGTATGTGCTTCACTTAGTGATCTCTGTTTGTTTACAACAAGCACCGGACACTAAAAACTGTTGCTATTGTTTGTTTAAAAGTAGTGAAATAAAAATACAGATGTTTTCACTAACATGATGAATAATCGTGATTACTAATCGTGATTACAATATTGATCAAAAATAATGGTGATTATCATTTTGGCCATAATCATGCAGCCCTAATGTATCAATAAACTGCATAAATAGCTGAGCTTTAACTCTAATGAGCCTTTGCTGAGGTGCACATCACTGGCAGAAACCAGACTAGATGGGGAATTACATTTCATGCTGTTGCTACACATCCTGCACTAAAAATGGCCGTGTGACGTTTGTAGAGTGAGGAATCCTCTCAGCTCACCTTTCAAACACATCAACATTTTCTCATCTGGCTCCTGTTGCTATACAAAACTCTAGTTTGATTCTCTAACCCTTTCTCTAACCCCCCGATTGATGAAATGCTAACCTTTATCACATTTTACTACAGTTATTACACTATTCCCATTATTCTAATTTTTCATGCATGTAGAAAACTGAAGCTCCGTATGAGATCGTCTGATTGTCCTTCATCTTGATTCAAGAACTGATGAAAGACAGTTTACCTAAACATAAACTGACATTTGTTCTCTGGTAGGCGTTCATGTGGTGCAATTATTTACCAAATACCTCAATATCAATACTGCAATGATACTGTAGTGCTTTCTCAAAATAACTACACATCAAGATTTCTGATAGATTACCATCAGTAATGTGACCACTTGGTCCAATAACAGTCTAGTATGTTCAGATTAAATTCCTTTAATGCACTGCGGCCTTCAGAACCAAGAAAAGACAACACTTATGCAATATTACCATTGCCAAACTCCTATCTAGTCTCATAGGATGATATTGATAGAATATTGATATAATATTGATACACTGCCCAGCCCTGGTAGGCTGAGAAACACTGCATGGATAAAAACCACAGTTAGCATTTTTAGTAGAACAAAAAACAACTATTTGAGCTGAAACATGGGAATTTAATCTTAAAATAATTGAATGAAAAATGAAAACTGATAATATTACATATATCCTGGAAAAAATGCCTGTAAAACCTCTGGGCGATTTTAAAATAACCCCCTAAAACCTGAAGTTTTTCTGGAAATTCAACAGAAGTGCAATGCTTCCTACTAAATAATCCTCCATCATCTGTAGCAGATAGAAATGAAATTCATGTGACATAGGTGCTGCTTGAGTATTTAACTATTCAATTATTTGTACAATTAAAACTGCACCTCCACACACTGGACATGCAACACATTAGCTTCAATGTTTTTCCACTCCGTGCATCCAGGTTATTTCTGACTAGTGGCAGGGCCAGCCAGGTGACAGCTGAGAAGTGTTAACACACACTGCAGTGATTAGAGTACCTGCGGGTTCAAATTGGGTGGTTGATGTGCTGGTCCAAAAAGCCATTGGGTTATCTTTGAAAAGCCTAAAATCCAGCCCTAAAGGATGATGGGTTGTTGGGCGAAGAGAAACTAATTGTGAGGCTATTTTCAAAATCATAAAACACGGCCAAAAGTGTTCAAATGAATGAAAATGTTATATATACATGTATATGTGTGTATATGAGCGTGTGGGATGAATTTTGAGGGTACGCTGCATGTGTTCAGCATGTTCACTAAAACTTACTGTATGCAGCTTGACTTAAGGTAATGACTTTGTTTAGAGAGAGTTTCCATGGTTGTTTTATCCATAGTCAGTGTGTTACCTGCAGCAGGTGGCGGTCAGTGCCCTAGTTTAGAGAAGCAGGCAGGATTACCAGCACAGAAGCTAAGCAATGTACTCATACGGACGAGGGCAGCAGCTCAACATCTTTTAGCCTCATGAAAAACATCAGTTTAAGTCTATGCTATACTGCCCTACAAAGACTAACAGCAGTAAATACATTTTTGTTCAAAATTCAGTTACAACTACAGAAAAACGGACCAATTACAACTTTCAGTGCTCCGTCCCTAATGAACTCCTTGATGTCTGTTTTATCTTGTGACAAAGTTATATATACTAATTTAAACATAAAATTTATAGAAATTATACATTTATATGAAAGGGAAATTATTATCTAGATAGTGATGAAGTAAAAAAAGTGAGATAAAATAAATATATTAAGACTAAAATATAACATTACTTTATGATATTAAGTCTAAAATACACAAATCTTTGAATAGAGTTGTTAAACACTTTTAAATACATTTATAACAAAATCAATTTAAAAATGTTGATTCACTGAAAACTAAATATAAAAGCTGAAAGAAGACAACAACATTATAGTTCCTGCTCTCTGTTTATCATCACTATTAGAACCTTTTCCAGCAAACCAGAGGGCAGTAACTACATTTTTGGGGTCAAAAGTCAAATAAATCGTCATGATTTTTGAGCATAAAAGTTGCATCATCAGTACATGTAGAAATAAGTGTCATATCACTGACCTACCTATGACACATTTGGCTGGACAGTTAAAAAACATGTTAAAAAACTTTAAAGCAGTTTTTCTCAGTTTCACCTTTTGCGTAGTTACTGCAGTTAGACTGTAGGACAGTATAGTTAGAACATGCTCACTATTTTAGCTTGCTGTCAGACATCCCAATCTACGTTAATAAGGAGAGAACTGAAGGTGTTATCTGTGCTCTCAACAACTTCATTGAAAAAATCATCAATTTTACCTTGTGGAACTGCCCTGATTAGTTAGTTTATTTGTGTTATGGCGCATAAAAGCAGTACTTGCTGTCTGCCAGCAAGGTAAAGCCGGAAAAACATTCTAAATATAGCTTACACCTTAAATGATTTAATTAGGTGAAATAATACATTTTGCTGCCGTCCGTCCACAGCAGTACAATGCTTAGCTCCCGTACTCCAGGCTGCTTCTTCAAAGCATTCAGACCACCACTGACTGTAGTAGTACACTGACTACAGATAAATACCTCATAAAAATCCAATTAAAAACATATCTGACTTATCCCCAATATAATAAAACAATGTATAGAAAGTGGCAATGGAAAAATCACGGATTTTGATGAAATTTCTGTCCTAGAAAATTTTGAGAGGGTCTATGCTGGGTCAACTAAAGAGATGATGGAGCAATGAGATGCAGATGAAACAAGACAGTGGAGTAAAACTCAAATGAACAAAATCAGTCAGAATATTCATTCAAAAACACATCAGAAAATCATACAGATATTGCACGTAAAAAATCTATACTTTTGTTTTTTCTTACCTTTTTCTGGGATTCTGAATGCAGGTGCTGCAGGTGAAGCCTCGGCAGGACGTCCTGAATCTTTGGCCTTCAAACCAGATGCAGACTCCTCCGTCTCAGAGTGAAATTTAATAGAGCCAAAAATCTTCTGCAGACTTTGAGTGCCAAAGACAAACTTCGGGGGTGAGACCACTGTCTTTGAGGGGTTGGCTGGACTTGGAGACCCAGCTGCACATGGCTGACTATCAGGGGGAAGCTCTGTACGTTCCTTTGTGGTCTCTTCTAGAACAGCGATGGCTGCCTTCCCACACACAGCTGGAACAGTCTGTTCAGATGCTGCAGGTCCACTGTCTTGAGGTGTGGAAACCCTGGGTGTCACTTGGGTCATGAGTTCCTCTTTTTCTTGGGCAATCTTGGCATCTTCAAATACCTGTTTGAAAGCGTTTGCAGTTTCCTGCAGCTTAAATCTCACAGCCAACTGCTCAATTTGACCCTCTCCTACTTCAGAAAAGTCTAAGGCACTCCAGACCCAGGCCTTCTCCGCACCCTTCATAGGTTCCAGCTTCATGGCTACTGTGATCCTGTGGTTGGCACAGATCTTAAGGACCTGGTCTCTCCTCATTATTAATCTCACTCGTTTGGTGTCATAATTCTGCAAGACCTTGAGGTCTCCGATACCCCTCTCCTTCCACTGACCCAGTTCCTTATCGTAGCGATACAGTTTGGCCCTGTGACTGAAGACCACCTGCTCATTTTCCTCTCCTGTTGAGACGTCCACCAGATCAGGCAAGGGGACCACAGGTTCAAAGTACTGGCCATCCCTCTCCTCATCCTGGGTCACATCCTGCTCATCGTCAGTACCCACTGAGGCTCTGCTCTGGTTGAGCTTAGCCGGAGACTTGGAGGGGCTGATCCCAGGTTGGAAGCTGAAGTTGAATCCGCCTGTGGATTCTCCAAAGCGGAAAAGGTTTTTTCTCAGGGGGCTGCTGGCAAGAGGAGAGGCATAGACTGAGGAGTCTGCTGTATCCTCTAAAGCCTCTTCTCTAAGATCGTAGTTATCCCACTCCAAGGTGGGGCCGGTGGTTTCACCATGAGGCTTGATTACAAGGTTTGAAACATTGCTGGAGGTTGTGATGTCTCCCTGGCCGTCATCATCTTTGATCTTCGTTTTCTCGTCTGTCAAAAAGGATTTCAGGTCTTTCAAACCAGACTTCATTTCCTCTGCTTTCTTGATGAGGTGTGCCGTTCTGCCCGTGTCAACAAGCTTGTGGGGAGTTTGTAGGGGGATGTCCAAAAGAAGTCTCTGACACTCTTCAAATTTCTCCTTGAACTCCTCAGCAAGCTCTGGGGTTTTAAACTTAGCAGCCAGCTGTTCAAGTTTAGCATCTCCATCAGAGAAGTCGTTGGCCATCCACATCCATGCTTTGTCTGAGCCTGCCAGGGGCTTCAGATTCATGGTGGTGGTGATCCAGTGGTTGGCGCACACCTTCAGAACTTGTTCTCTTCTCATCAGAACCCTTAGCCTGCCGTTATCATTGTTTTTCAGGAATTTTAGGACTCCTACACCACGTTCTTTCCACTGACTGGTGTCCAAGTCAAATCTGAACAGTTTGACACGCTGAGAATAAAGAACTTGTTCATCCTCCTCCCCCGTCACCAGGTCCACCCTATCAGGCATCTGTACCACTGGTTCAAACTGAATGTCGTCATTTTCCTCCGTTTTATACATGTCGTCGTCCTCCAGCTCATTCGTGGGATCTGCCTTGGTGGGGGTTGAGAACAACTGCTGACCAGCCCCAGAGAAACCTTTAAAATCGGGGTCACTCTGGCCAAACTGGAAGTCTCCTCCAGAGGATTGTGCCAACTCTGCAAAACCGAATGAACTGGTTTTTCCAGCAATTAATGGATTTTGATCTTGCTCCACTTGGCTCTCTGAGGGCACAGGCCCATCTTCTTTCTCTTTGTGTTTTTCAGCTATGCTTTTCAAAAAACTAGAGGCTGACCCTGATGGAGGTGTTTGATTATCAGTTGAGGGAGTTTCTTTTGCAGAGTCCTGGATGCCAAACTTGAAGCCATCAGATGAAAAGGGCATTGAGAAAGAGAAGCCTGAAGCGCTTGTGCTACCAGATCCAGACGGAGGAGCTTCAAACTTAAAAGAAGCAGCTGAGCTTTTTTCTTTGTTTTGACCAAACTGAAAAGTGCTGTCAGTTGCAAAAGGCATTGTAAAACCAGTTCCAGCAGGCTGGCTTGATGAACTATTGCTTCCAAATTTAAAGCTGAACGTGGAGGCTGAGGGAGCAGTGCTGGTGGTGCTTTTAGCATTTGGATTTGGGGTCTGACAGGCTGCACACTTATCAGCAGAGGATTCGTTTCTCACCAGACAAACGTCACAATCCCATTCCCCAGTCTTCTTGGCAAACATGGCTTCTATAGAAGACGCAGCATGTGGTGCACTGCAGGAAACGCATTTAGAAGCAGATGCCTCATTTCTGACTAGGCAGGTGTCGCAGTCCCACTGCCCATCCTTCTTTTCAAAAGCAGCCCCAAATCCTGGCATCGCTGGCAGAATCGGTGTTACTGGAGGCGCCTCTGTTGATTTAGCAGCAGGATTGGGGGTTTTACAGGCGACGCAACTGTCCTTAGAGGCTTCATTTCTTACTGCGCACACATCACAGTCCCACTGCCCTGGCTTCTTGCTGAACTGGGCACCAAACCCAGAGCCAAGAGCAGATATAGAGGAACTATCTGGTTCATCTGCAGCTGGTGCCGTTTGTGCTGTCACACTAGTTTTCGGTGTGGCTTTGACAGTTTTACAAGAAACACAACAGTCTGCAGATGCCTCATTTCTTACTTCGCAGCAATCACAGTCCCACTGCCCTGGCTTTTTGCCAAACTGAGCTGCAAAGCCAGAACCAAACCCGCTGGTTGCTGTGTCAGCAGGTTTTGAGGAGCTGGTACCAAATGTAAATGAGGAGGGTATAGACGCTCCAAAAGCACCAAATCCAGAAAATGGAGAGGCAGAACTGCTGGGTTTTGATGAATCAGTCCCAAATTTGAAAGTGAAGGGACTGGCTTTGGTGTCACCAGCAGCCTGAGTGTCTGGCTTGGAGGAAGCATTGGGATTGGCAGTCTGACAAGCGGCACATCGCATGTCCGTGGGTTTATTTCTTACATAGCAGATAGTGCATTCCCACTCCCCATCTTTAAGTGCAAACATGGCTGCCAGTGATTCGGAACCTTTTGAGCTTTCCTCTTTCTTCTGTGGTTGATCATGCTTTTCTGCTGATTTGAGAACAATTTTTTGGGCTTCCTCAAACTTAGCTTTGAAAAGCGATGCCTCATCTGCCGTTTTGAAGCGGATGGCCAGCTGTTCAGGCTTAGGTTCTTCATCAGCATAATCGATGGCATTCCACACCCATGATTTGTCAGAGCCAGCATTCGGTTTCAGGAGCATTTCAGCATTGATGTAATGGTTTGCACAGATCTTAAGGACCTGTTCCCTTCTCATAAGGAGACGGACCTTCCCTTTGGCGCTGTGTTTTAGGATTTTAACGCTGCCAATGCCCCGCTCCTTCCACTCTTTAGTGTCTACATCAAATCGAAACAGTTTTGCCCTGTTGCAAAACATTTCTTCCTCTTCCTCCTCGCCCGTTTTGACATCTACTTTATCTGGAAGTGGTACAATGGGTTCAAAATGAGGACCATCTTCATCCTCGTCAACATGAGTGCTGTCATTGTCGCTCTCTGCTGCTCTTTCCTCTTCTGCTGTCGACGTGGCAACCCCAAATGCTGGCTTGGGAACATCTCCAAATTTAAACGGCTGCTCCGCATTTCCGAAAAGGCTCGTGCCTGTGCTCTGTGCAGAGTCAGTAAACGAGAAGCCAGTAACATTTTTGCCGAAGGTGAAGATGCCAGATTGGCTGGGGGGCTGCTCCTGAGCTGAAGGCTTTTCTGCAGCATCTGTTTTTGAGGGAATGTCTGACGTGAGAAGACCAAGCAGACTTTCACTGGGCTTGGACTGAGAAGGCGGGAAAGTGAAATCTCCATCGTTGGATTTAAAGTTGGAGTTGAATTTAAAAGCAGCTGAAGGCGTTGACTGGGCAACTGCCCCTGCTCCAAAAGAAGGCACTTTGGGGACTTCAGCAGGTGCCTGCTGGCTGAAGGAGAGCTTCCCAAAGTCCATGGGCTTCCCCTCAATGCCCTTTGGAGGCTGGACAGGGACTACTGTTGGCTTTGTGAAGTAGCCAGGTTCAGGCAGGGGAGGGTTAGTGGTTTGTGGGGTTACACTCTGCCCATAATATTCCTCACTATATGGGGAAAGAAGGCTCGTGGCTTGTGATTCAAACCGCAGAGGGGCACCAAAGACCTGTTCTTGAGGAGGGTAAATGCAGGCTGGGGCTGTCTGCAATGGTGGAGTATGAGTGGGTGGCTGGTAGGCATACATATGCTGCTGAGGTGGCATACGGTTCATACCATACATTGGGCCCTGTGTAGACAGGGAGAGAGAAAAAAATCACCTCATTTAATATTCCATAAACAAGTTTGTCCTAAGAATGACTTTGCATTTCAAAATAAAGCTTCTCATCATTAAAAAAATGCATTTGTGTCTTACTGGCAGAAATGGGCATATAAACTATAAACTATAACCATATTTACCTTAGTGGGGGTCACATTTGCTGCTGTGCGCAGGAGATACTGAGAGTTATAAGCTGGAGACTGGTTGTAGTACACAGACGGGGTTGTGGTAGCAACTTAACAAAAGAAAGAGAGAAATATATAAAGTTAATTTAACATTTTTTTTTCCGTTGAGTACTAACATGGACTATAAATTGAGACATGCTTTGATTCTATATAGTGTGCTGACCGGTTAGTGGGGCCCCATGGTAGGACTGGACTGGGGTAAAAGGCTCCTGGAGGCCCTCGGCTCCATAGCTCTCCCCGTACATCTTGTGGTGAGGGGAGCCTGCATTCCCTGAAGAGTTGTGTCTCAGATCATGAACCTCATTCTGCAAAACAAGAAGCATGATGAGAAGTGACTCAATTTGACAGGATATTAAACTCATACTAGGTAGAATCATCACGCAAGTAAATTCATATTTACCCAGATTCTCTTTTAAACTTCAGTTCTCACTCACTAATGTATTCCTTCTAAGTGGAATCAGTGTGAAATGGTGTGGAATGAAAATAAAAACGAAAAACGTGCTTAATCTCTAATCCTGACCTTGAGAGCTTCAACCTGCTGACACAGCATCTGAAGGAGACTTTTCTGGTCCTCCACCCAGTGAGGTGGTGTCTTGGGAGAAATCTGAACAACAGGAGAAAGAACATACGTGTTGTGAATCAATATCTCCGTAAAAAACACAAGGAAAAAAAAATATATAGATGACATAAAATACGCTGATGATGTTGTGAAAGAGAACCAATAAGCTGAACCTACCAGGTGCCTTTTGGAAGGAGAGATGATGCTTTTGTTAGGGGAGGGACTGGAGAATTTGATGTGGGATATGGTGGCAGAGGTTTCTGTGGGGTGAGCAGGGCTGGAGTGGGTTGGTCCTCTTCGACCCTCCTCCTCTTTCTCTTCCTCTTCATCCATGGCCTCCCCACTCTCACCCAGCTGCTGGTTCACATCATTCAGGAGGTCCACAACTTCCTCCATGGAGACAGGCAGCTGGGACACAAGTGTAATAAATGGTTACACTGCTGCAGAGTTGTTCAACGAACATGTACAAGCAAACAGGACTTACCTTCTCAATGTCGTCTGCATTAGCATTGTAGATCTTAGACAGGTAGGTTCTAAACTTTCTCAGAAAAGTGATGCATCGGTCTTGGGTTTCTTCAACCCCATTGCTGGCCTCCTCTGATAGCCGCTGGTAGATCTGTCAAGAAAACGTTATAGAAAACAAAAAAATAAAAAGGCAGGTTGAGCTGCCAGAAGCACCAACATTCATATCAGGCATGAACCAACTATAAAACACACATCAGCTGGCTGATCCGAGTGAATTTAAACATTTCCAGACTAAAAGTGTGCAAGAAAACCCACGCAAATCCTACATTATGTTGCCTTAAAAACCAAGTGCTACAGGACCATCTCAACACATTAGAATATGATGGAAAAGTCCATTTCAGTAGTTCAAGTCAACCAAGTATTGAGTCATATAGACGACAGACTGTTCAGAGGAAACATTTACATATTTAACATACTTTGTATTGGTCTTATATGACATTTTTTGGGACACTGAATTTTATGTCTTCATTAAATGTAAGCCATAATCATTATAATTAGAAGAAATTAAATAAATGAAGACATGAAATGTTTCATTCTGTGTGTACTGGATCTATATAATGTGTTATTTCACCTTTTTGAACTGAATTACTGACATAAATAACCCTAAGCCTAAGCATTGTTGAATTCAAATGTATAGTCCAGGGGTCGGCAACTTTTTTGGACAAAAGAGCCACTGGTGGCAGAAAAAAGGGAAAAAACGTCAGAATGGAGCCGCAAATCGTATTTTAAGCCTTACAATGACGATAAAACAGCCTACTAAGACTCGCTAGGGAAATTTAAAACTAAACTTGTAGTTAGAAAAAATGTAGAGGTTAAGGTGCCGTGCAGTAGACATTTTGTAAGCTATGACGTACATTTAAGTTGACTAAAAAGTTTTTTTAAAAGTGATTCAATGCCGTTTATATGCTGCACATTTTTAAAATTGAATACTAATTGCTTTGGGTCTACACCAATGTTAAATACAAATTCACATTGTCAAAGCGGAACTCATCCCAGTTACCTGTGCCAACTGCCAGATGGACGACATGTTATTGATGGTTTCCAAGGAAGCAATGGCCTCTTCTGTTTTGCCTTCAATGTCAAGAAGAACTGCATAGGCGATCTTGGCTTCGTCTTCATAACCCTTCACAGCAGAAGTCTGCAAAGCCACATGCACATATACAACTTGTTAGCCGATCTGGTGCAGCGTGAAACTGTCATTTGGCAAATTCTCCATAAACATTCACTGACACCCGTGTAACAAACACTTTAAATCTTCTAGAATCTCCCATATTCAGCTTTATGCTTCACCTTAACTCATTAAATCCCTAAGAGACGTATACTCAACACCTGGTGTGGTGGCCATGTGACTGTGACAGGAAGTGACTCTAACATGTAGCTGTGACTGGAAACAGAAATGTGAAAAAGTAGCTAATTTGAAGAAGCTTTTATTTTTTATTCCGAGGCTAAGTTTAAACCCATTTAACAATTCTAATCTATTAATGTCCTGTATTGCATTTAACTTGTTCTGACCAGATTTCCTGAAGAAATTAAAGTCACAATTATGATATATGTTATGGAGATGCAAACAAAAAGGCAAATGGTTATTTTATTTTATTTATTGATTTATTCTTATTTTGTTACTTAAAAACAAATATGAAAAACAATTAGTTGTTAAACAGCACTATTAATTTCACAATTTTGATAAATGTTGTGGAGATGCAGAGAAAAAGGCAAATTTGTGTTTCTGTAAGCAGAAAAGGTGTCTAGTTAATTGATTTTATAAATAAGAAATACCATAAAGATAAATACCATAAACGCCCAATGTATCGTATATGTCACGTCACGGATCGTTGACATTTAGGGGTAAATTTTTTTTAAAACATGATAAATGTGTTCTATGTGGTCCACTTGGTCTGTTGTGTATCTCCATAATTTTCCTTTAAGGATAACTGGCTCTGGGTTCTTATGGATTAAGACTAACCGACTTCAGGGTGAACAGAAAGAAAGTCCACCCATCACCTATTCATATCCAGAATTTCATATAATAAAAGAACAAACACAACAGTGTTTACCTGAACATCTTTAGAAGGAAAGTGTATGAAGAGGGGCTCCAGTGGTTCTGGTATACTGCGTCTGTTTCTGATCTTTTCCAACAGTGGAAGCACAACATTCCAGTAATGGACACTGCGGCCGACGTACTCCTTCTGGTCGTAGTAGGAGTTCACTCCATCGCCCTGAGGTATTAACAAGAAGAGGTTGAGCATCAAGGAGAGAAGGTCAGCCTGCCACTAGGGCTGCACAATTAATCCAGTTTTAATAGTGATCACGATTTTGGCCGCCACGATTAAATTAACCTGATCGTCTGTGTTATTTCCATTTTAAAATGCGGTTCTCCTGCATATCCAATCAACACTTTCTACACCAGTAGTCCTCCAACCACCAGGGGGCGGGGCCGTGTTTCTCCCCTGAAAAAATCCTGGTTGCTGATTGGATAGAACGCTAAGCAGGATGTGATGTAGCACTGGACGCCACAACAACATGCGACATTTGTAAAAGCTGGAGAAGCAGTGTTGCCAACTTAGCGACTTTGTTGCTATATTTAGAGACTTTTCAGACCCCCTTAGAGACTATTTTTCAAAAAAGCGACTGGAGACAAATCCAGCAACTTTTTCTGGTGTTATTGGAGACTTTTGGAGACTCGTTCTTACTCTTCTTAACGAGCTGCGGGGGCCGGAGGCTCTTCTTAACGAGCTGCGGGGGCCGGAGGCTCTTCTTAACGAGCTGCGGGGGCCAGCGGCTCTTAAACAAGAGTAAGAACGAGTCGAGGCAGCACAGTCCTCCTGCAGCAGTCTCTCCCAGCTGCAGAGCCGGAGGGGATGTTAACCCCTTAGCGTCCAGTCTGCAAATCGCTAACAGTTAGCTCTGTAGCAGTACAGCGTGTATGTGCTAACAGGCTAACAGTTAGCTATGTAGTAGTACAGTGTGTATGTGCTAACAGGCTAACAGTTAGCTCTGTAGCAGTACAGTGTGTAAGTGCTAACAGGCTAACAGATAGCTCTGTAGCAGTACAGTGTGTATGTGGTGCTGCTGCTGCAGGAGGTGTTAGCTTAGCGATCTCTGTTTGTTTACAACAAACACCAGACACTAAAAACATAAAAAAGATCAAGATAAAAAAGACACTGTTTGTTTGAAAGTAGTGCAATAAAAATACAGATGTTTTCCCTAACATGATAAATAATCGTGATTAATAATCGTGATTACAATATATATTTTTTTTTTAAGATTTTTTTTGGCCATTTTTCATGCTTTATTGAAAGTGATAGATTGAAAGGGGGTGACAGAGGGGAGGACATGCAGCAAAGGGAGCCCAGGCGGGACTTGAACCCCGCTCCGCCGCGGCGAGGACTCAGCCTTGAGGGTAAGCGCTCCACCAGTGTGAGCCACCGGGACGCCCCGTGATTACAATATTGATCAAAACAATCGTGATTATCATTTTGGCCATAATCGTGCAGCCCTACCTGCCACATTAGCTTAATGCAGAACAATAACAAGGTAGAAAAAAACCACATCAAGATAAAAAAAACCTTTAGATTTATAAGTGTTAGAAAATGTATGTTGTTTTAAGAGTCAATTTATTATTTTAAGTGTTCAACATGCTTATTTCTAGATTTAATAATCTTAATTTAATAAATCTTGTCAAGGTAAATTATCTGTCCATGCAGCAAGATCATTTCCCTCAGATTTACTGTTTGATCTGGTTTTAGACCTTTAGATTTACTGTTTGATCTGGTTTTAGACCTTTAGATTTACTGTTTGATCTGGTTTTTAGACCTTTAGATTTACTGTTTGATCTGGTTTTAGACCTTTAGATTTACTGTTGTATCTGGTTTTTAGACCTTTAGATTTACTGTTGTATCTGGTTTTTAGACTAAACACCTTCGTTGCAGTGTGCTTGGACATCTTGATCCCATCCAACAGTTGTAGCTCAGTGACAGAGAGCAGCAGGTGGACGGCAGCGATCTGGCAGGTGCTGAGTTATCTCAGGGAGATTTTTCTGGCCGTGCTGCGTGTCTCTGTGTGCACGACTGCCACCCACAACTGTTCTGGACTCCTTTAGCTGATCCTCTTGGTAACGTTTGAAACGTTGATATTTATGTATTCATAGTGATGTTTCTGCAGCACATACCGCTGTCCATCTCTACATCTTGTTGTTCATTATGCAGAACACTGCAAAAAACATGAAGCTTACCAAGTATTTTCTTCTTCTATCTAGCAATAGTATCTTAATTATATGGTTTTGAGTATAATTTACCTACTGACCATAGCTTTATGTGCTTATTTAATTATTAGTATTATTATTATGTGCTTATGTAATTATCTTATTGTGTAAAGACTTGTTTTTAGGATTGACATTGTGAGCTTTTTCATGCTTTTCAATCTATTCAACTGTTGAATATGGTGAGTTTTTACCTAAAATATTGGCTCCAGTTGAGAGTTTTAGTTGCAGGTAGTTTGAATATTTCAAAAGCATTTTCTATCACCAAAACGTGCTCGTTTCAAGTATTTCTGGCTTATTTTAATGTTACTACAGTCTGGCTTTTCAAGCCACAATTGCTCAAAATAAGTATATTTGGATTTATTTCAAGACATCATTGTTTTCCTAGTTTCTAGATATTTTTTACTTATTTAAAGAATTCTTACAAAGAAACATTTACTTACTGCACTGGCAGATAATTTGACTTGTTTCAAGCATGTTTTTGCTTAATTCTATTTATTTATTTCTTATTTTTTTGTCAGTTGGTTTTTGCAGTGTAGCTCTGACACTGCATGAAGGCAAAGCATGAACATGCAAGAACTTTTGATAATAAAACATCAGTTTAAGTTAGAAAGTAGAGTGTATTAACCGTCTGGAGTCCAGGAAAGCGCCGGAGCACGGCATTTTAATGTAATATTTTGTGTTTACTGTTTTTTTGTGTTCTTTGTAATTTCTTTGTGTGTTTTTTGTAAAAATATTTAATGTTTTTGATGTGTTTTGTATGTCTTCTTTGTAATGTTGTGTGTGTTTTTTGTAATTTTGTGTATGTTTTTTGTATTTTTTTTTGTTCAAAATGTTGATCCAGTAAGTCAAAATGAAAAAAAAAATCAGGTCATATAGGTAAGTTGTGCTGAAAACAGGTTTTTAAAGTTGTTTATGCAGGCAGAATGAAAAGGAGTTCAAAACCAACAAAATAGCCCCAAACTCCAACACACAGAGTCAAGCAGCTGTATCAATCTGTAACTCCTTCTGCTAGTAAAGGTTGAGATGCAAAGATAAACACATCCTGTCTTTGGTCTAGCTGGACCCTCAGACTGTGTGTGTGTGTGTGTGTGTGTGTGTGTGTACCGTCTGGCTGAGACACTGGGCCCAGTGGATGACCAGCGCTGGTTGGAGTCCGTGTTTCTCTCCGGCTCTCAGAGTGTTTAGTCCATGCTGCACAATCATCCTGAGTTTGGCCGACATGCCGGGGCTGCAGAGACATGAACCAGAAGACTCAACACTCGCTCACAGAAAGTGTGTAAAAAGTTGTCTGTACGGTTTTATTAACCCATTCAGGCCTAAAACGGCTGGAAAAAAAGCCTGTAAAACCTCGGTGATTTTTAAATAAGCCCCTAAAAGTTTTTCTGTAAACTCAACAGAAGTGTCAACTCTTCCTACTAAATAATAGATTTTTCAGCCTCTGTAGCAGATAGAAAATAAATTCAACAAGTATTTTTTAGAGTTTATACCTGTGGTTTTCATGAGAATTTGAGTTTATTTGTCCAAACCTTCAATAAAGTTTTTTTAAAAATCAACGTGATGCATTGAGACACTCCCACATGTATTCTGATGCATTTCATTGGCCAAGAGACCGAAAATAGGTAGAAAAAACTACAAATACTACAAAACCACGTATCCGCTTTAATGGTAGAATAACGCAACAGCGCCCCCGGTTTTAATGGTAGAAATGTGGTAATGCTTTCCCGCCTTAAATGGGTTAAACAAACTTCGTTAATCTAATAACTCCCACCGTATAGGGAGGTCTTAACTGATGAAACAGCTGATTACCGTCTTTACACGTGTTCATTTAGCATTAGCATAACAGTTTTACATGCTATGCTTATTAGCACATGGATAGCAACCGTGCCGTTCGCCAGCTAATCAACCGAAACGACACAAATGTAAACAAAATCACAACATTAATGACACGGACATTTAATCAACTGTACAATCCACAAACATCAACATATTTAAGGGCTTCAACACAAGTTGTAATCAGTTTTTATACATATCTCTTAACTGGCCAGCTCAGCTTCACCAGTCAAAAACAACGGCAGTAATACAAAAGATCTGTCTAAAAACACAGCGTGGGGACTGCCACCACCAGAGGGCGCTAGAACAACTATAAATGTTATGTAATAAACTTCACACATTGTCTATATAAAACTAAATGAGACAACTTCCTGTCACTTGATCCAATCTTATCGATGAGACGTAAACAACGCTGACCAGTTAATCATTTTAACAGCTTGTATTTTAGGAAACATACTGCATTTTTGTTTAAACTCACACTGCTCGTTTATGAATGAGGCTGTAGATGGCGTCCCACCACTCCCTCTGCCTGTCGGTGGTGAGGAGGCGCAGCAGAGGGAGAGGGAGGCAGCGAGGCTCGTACAGCTGCTGCTGGTTCACTCCGCTGCCGATCTTAGCCGTCTCCTGCAGCTGGCAGTGGCTGCAGAACACCACGCCGTACAGAAACACCTGCAGGGACACAACAACATTTAGTTTAAATGTTCAATGTTACAAACTGAGCAGCAAAACTGACATTTATCAGGAAGTGTCTCACTGGTGGACGACGCCAAACTATCTGCACCAGATTGTTTCTTTGCATATGAACAGATTCATGAGAAAGTCAAGCAAATAAACAACGGAGTCATCAGGTTCTCAGATTGCATTTCAGCCATAAATGTTGCCACTTTTTACCTGCAAGCAACCAAAGACCTCAGACATGACTGGTCAGCACTTCTCAGACAAATACGGATGTTTAATTATAACCTAGAGACGTTGTTTATATGCTGTTGTTAGACGATGGAAGGATTTATTGCTTGTGAACGGATCAGATGATCAGGAATTTGAAATTAAATCACAATACTGGTGAAAAAAAATTGCAATTAGATTATTTTCCCAAATTGTTCAGCCTGACTTCTGGGCGCCTTCATATTCAGCAAGCTGATATCCTTTTAAAGATATTACTTTACAACTAACTTGTCCTCACGTTTACACACACACACACACACACACATTGATTGACCCCTGTATAGATATTTTGCTAAACAGGGACAATTATTGTATTAAAAAAAAAATCTTGAAAACCTTACTCTTACTGGTAAACACAAGATTAATGAGGCGAGTCTCAAAAAAAGACCAAATCCCTAAATGATACGTTACATACTTTGTATGTGTGTGTATTTTAATGGTATGAAGACATTTCCAGGTTATTTACACCCTAAAATGCATCATTACATTTTCTTTCATACATTCTATAACAATGCTGAATACTGGACATGACAAAATGCTGCAGATCCTCCTGTAGAGCTTCATCCTGTGTACTACACCTACCTCCAGGTCCAGCAGGCAGATGGACTCTGGTGCGTTGGTGTCCAGCTTGGAGGTTTCCAGAGTGAGTCGAGGGAAGAGCTGCTGCAGCCAGTCCCTCATGGCGGGTCTCTGGGCCAGGAGGGTCCACTGCAGACCCAACCAGCTCAGATGCTGCAGGTCCCCAGCATGCAGCAGGACCGAGCCTGCAGGAGGCAGTTATATAATACTCTGTTCATTCTACGTACTCAATACAATACTAACATATCCAAAGCACCACAGAGAAACATGTGCAATAGACATTTAATATATTTAAAAAACACAAAGTAGGGTTAGGGCAATATTTACAACCTCTGATGATCCTTGCACATGGGAGCAAAGCATAGAGTAGCTGTACTGAGACCATGAAGTAAACAAAGACAGGCTTTACCTTGTGGTTAAATTGGGCAAACTAGTTATTTACTGAATTACTAGAAAATATTCTATACCACGACATGTATTGGTATTGAGATATGAAATTACCACATCAGGCTAAAAGATTTTGGCCCTAGGAACCCGTTTACAAAGACTTGATGTATATGGGCTTTCACTAAACGGCAAGGAGTTGGAAATGACATTAGACATTAGAGAGGGCGGGGCCTGAGACTGTAGAGAGGGCGTGGCCTGAGACTGTAGAGAGGGCGTGGCCTGAGACTTTAGAGGGCGTGGCCTGAGACTTTAGAGGGCGTGGCCTGAGACTTTAGAGGGCGTGGCCTGAGACTTTAGAGAGAGCGTGGCCTGAGACTTTAGAGAGGGCGTGGCCTGAGACATTAGAGAGGACGTGGCCTGAGACTTTAGAGAGGGCGTGGCCTGAGACTTTAGAGAGGACGTGGCCTGAGACTGTAGAGAGGGCGTGGCCTGAGACTTTAGAGAGAGCGTGGCCTGAGACTTTAGAGAGGGCGTGGCCTGAGACATTAGAGAGGACGTGGCCTGAGACTTTAGAGAGGGCGTGGCCTTTATAGAGGGCGTGGCCTGAGACTTTAGAGAGGGCGTGGCCTGAGACTTTAGAGAGGGCGTGGCCTGAGACTTTAGAGAGGGCGTGGCCTGAGACATTAGAGAGGACGTGGCCAGAGACTTTAGAGAGGGCGTGGCCTGAGACTTTAGAGAGAGCGTGGCCTGAGACTTTAGAGAGGGCGTGGCCTGAGACATTAGAGAGGACGTGGCCTGAGACTTTAGAGAGGGCGTGGCCTTTATAGAGGGCGTGGCCTGAGACTTTAGAGAGGGCGTGGCCTGAGACTTTAGAGAGGGCGTGGCCTGAGACTTTAGAGAGGGCGTGGCCTGAGACATTAGAGAGGGCGTGGCCTGAGACTTTAGAGAGGGCGTGGCCTGAGACTTTAGAGAGGGCGTGGCCTGAGACCGTAGAGAGGGCGTGGCCTTAGACTTTAGAGAGGGCGTGGCCTGAGACTTTAGAGAGGGCGTGGCCTGAGACTTTAGAGAGGGCGTGGCCAGAGACTTTAGAGAGGGCGTGGCCAGAGACTTTAGAGAGGGCGTGGCCAGAGACTTTAGAGAGGGCGTGGCCAGAGACTTTAGAGAGGGCGTGGCCAGGGCCTTTAGAGAGGGCGTGGCCTTTAGAGAGGGCGTGGCCTTTAGAGAGGGCGTGGCCTGAGACTATAGAGAGGGCGTGGCCTGAGACTTTAGAGAGGGCGTGGCCTGAGACTTTAGAGAGGGCGTGGCCTTTAGAGAGGACGTGGCCTGAGACTTTAGAGAGGGCGTGGCCTTTAGAGAGGACGTGGCCTGAGACTTTAGAGAGGGCGTGGCCTTTAGAGAGGGCGTGGCCTGAGACTTTAGAGAGGGCGTGGCCAGAGACTTTAGAGAGGGCGTGGCCTTTAGAGAGGACGTGGCCTGAGACTTTAGAGAGGGCGTGGCCTTTAGAGAGGACGTGGCCAGAGACTTTAGAGAGGGCGTGGCCTTTAGAGAGGGCGTGGCCTGAGACTTTAGAGAGGGCGTGGCCAGAGACTTTAGAGAGGGCGTGGCCAGAGACTTTAGAGAGGGCGTGGCCAGAGACTTTAGAGAGGGCGTGGCCTGAGACTTTAGAGAGGGCGTGGCCAGAGACTTTAGAGAGGGCGTGGCCTGAGACTTTAGAGAGGGCATGGCCAGAGACTTTAGAGAGGGCGTGGCCAGAGACTTTAGAGAGGGCGTGGCCAGAGACTTTCCCTGCAGCCACTCTTCCCCCTAAAGGAAACACGGCTACTGATCTCATAAGTGGCCTCTGAACTCCAAATGAAGGAAATCCGTGGTAGCGATGGAGAACTTTAATCCATGCAGACTACTGGTTTCTTACCTGCATCCCATTTGGCGAGTTGATTTGGCTCTGGAGCCGTGGTGTTAATGGAACGAATGTCATCATTGGCAATAAAGGAGGATCCAGCTGAGGCCTGAGGTCCAAACAGGAGCTCAAACAGAGAGTCCTGACCACGAGGGTTTCCAAACGCCTCCACCACCTACAGACAAAACATACAGTTATGGAGGTTTAAAAACATATCAATGAACCGTCAGTTTATCGGTGCAGAAATAAGCCATTCAGCATTAGACAGTGAAGACAAAGCAACAGAGCATCGGTCATGGTTGTGACAGTTGTTTGCACCTACAACTCCCGGCCCGGGAGAGAATAATTCTGCATGCAATTTAAATAAATTAAAAAATCTAATAATAAATAAATAAATCCAAAATGATTTCACAGGAAATAATGACAACATGAAAGAGAAGCGCAGAAGAAGAAAAGGTAAATAGTAGGAGAAGAAGAAGAAGCTGATGATGTCGCTCTCCAAATGTAAGAGAAAAGTGGATGACGAACACAGACAATTCCAAGAAAGATTGACATTACAGTATTTTTTTTCGAGTTCGGTGGAAATGCCATCTGTCTAATATGTAAAGAGAAACTTGCCGTTCTTAAGGATTATAATCTCAAGCGACATTACACGACTAAACACGGAGAACAGTAGGAGAAACACAGCAGAGAAGACAGGAAAAGGCGAGCCGAGCAGCTACAAAGAGTTCTGTTATCCCACAAAGAACTTTTCCACAAAGCTGGGAAGTTATTTAAGGTAAACTGTTAAAATGTGAATAATGTATGAACAGAAGTGCTGTCAATTAGTTCATGAAAGGTTTTGATTAGTTATTTAACAATGAGGCCAAAAACATTTGCACTTACTGTGAATTTAATAGTTTTGTAATATTATCATACAATATTTGAAAATAAATCCTGTTTTCAGGAAAAGTTATGATTTCTTTTTGAAACTCGAACACTGAAGTGGCCCCCCACTGAGATGGCAGCGGCCCCCAGCTTGAGGCCCCTGACCTACAGCATAAAATATCAATTCCAAGCCATATTTAATAAATTAAAATAAATCCAATCATTTTATTCCATTTCCCTTCAGTGGTGTCCTCTTCCATCCTGCTGAAACAGACGATAACATTCAGTGACTGACCTCTCTGATCAACGTGGACGAGTCGTTGCTCAGGTTGAGCAACATGTGGCCGGCCTGACTCTGTCTGTCGTTGGCCAGCAGCTCCAGCAGCTGTGGAGCCGACTGATCGCGTTTAGTCACTTTGGGCTTCGGTCTGGGCGTCTGGTGGAAGGAAAAACACAACACACTATATTCAAAAGTTCCTGCACTGCAAAAAACATGAAGCTTACCAAGTATTTTCTTCTTCTATCTACCAATAGTATCTTAATTATCTTGTTCTACTGACCATAGCTTTACGTGCTGATTGAGAACATGTTTTTTTGTCTTATATAGTTAGTTAGTTAGTTGGTTGGTGGAGGGTTAATGCACTCTAAGGTGGTTGGTGGAGGGTTAATGCACTCTAAGGTGGTTGGTGGAGGGTTAATGCACTCTAAGGTGGTTGGTGGAGGGTTAATGCACTCTAAGGTGGTTGGTGGAGGGTTAATGGACTCTAAGGTGGTTGGAGGAGGGTTAAAGGACTCTAAGGTGGTTGGAGGAGGGTTAATGGACTCTAAGGTGGTTGGAGGAGGGTTAAAGGACTCTAAGGTGGTTGGAGGAGGGTTAATGGACTCTAAGGTGGTTGGAGGAGGGTTAAAGGACTCTAAGGTGGTTGGAGGAGGGTTAATGGACTCTAAGGTGGTTGGTGGAGGGTTAATGCACTCTAAGGTGGTTGGAGGAGGGTTAAAGGACTCTAAGGTGGTTGGAGGAGGGTTAATGGACTCTAAGGTGGTTGGAGGAGGGTTAAAGGACTCTAAGGTGGTTGGAGGAGGGTTAATGGACTCTAAGGTGGTTGGTGGAGGGTTAATGCACTCTAAGGTGGTTGGTGGAGGGTTAATGGACTCTAAGGTGGTTGGTGGAGGGTTAATGCACTCTAAGGTGGTTGGTGGAGGGTTAATGCACTCTAAGGTGGTTGGTGGAGGGTTAATGCACTCTAAGGTGGTTGGTGGAGGGTTAATGCACTCTAAGGTGGTTGGTGGAGGGTTAATGGACTCTAAGGTGGTTGGAGGAGGGTTAAAGGACTCTAAGGTGGTTGGAGGAGGGTTAATGGACTCTAAGGTGGTTGGAGGAGGGTTAAAGGACTCTAAGGTGGTTGGAGGAGGGTTAATGGACTCTAAGGTGGTTGGAGGAGGGTTAAAGGACTCTAAGGTGGTTGGAGGAGGGTTAATGGACTCTAAGGTGGTTGGTGGAGGGTTAATGCACTCTAAGGTGGTTGGAGGAGGGTTAAAGGACTCTAAGGTGGTTGGAGGAGGGTTAATGGACTCTAAGGTGGTTGGAGGAGGGTTAAAGGACTCTAAGGTGGTTGGAGGAGGGTTAATGGACTCTAAGGTGGTTGGTGGAGGGTTAATGCACTCTAAGGTGGTTGGTGGAGGGTTAATGGACTCTAAGGTGGTTGGTGGAGGGTTAATGCACTCTAAGGTGGTTGGTGGAGGGTTAATGGACTCTAAGGTGGTTGGTGGAGGGTTAAAGGACTCTAAGGTGGTTGGTGGAGGGTTAATGCACTCTAAGGTGGTTGGAGGAGGGTTAATGCACTCTAAGGTGGTTGGAGGAGGGTTAATGGACTCTAAGGTGGTTGGTGGAGGGTTAAAGGACTCTAAGGTGGTTGGTGGAGGGTTAATGGACTCTAAGGTGGTTGGAGGAGGGTTAATGCACTCTAAGGTGGTTGGTGGAGGGTTAATGGACTCTAAGGTGGTTGGAGGAGGGTTAAAGGACTCTAAGGTGGTTGGTGGAGGGTTAATGGACTCTAAGGTGGTTGGTGGAGGGTTAATGCACTCTAAGGTGGTTGGTGGAGGGTTAATGGACTCTAAGGTGGTTGGTGGAGGGTTAATGGACTCTAAGGTGGTTGGTGGAGGGTTAATGCACTCTAAGGTGGTTGGTGGAGGGTTAATGGACTCTAAGGTGGTTGGTGGAGGGTTAATGCACTCTAAGGTGGTTGGTGGAGGGTTAATGGACTCTAAGGTGGTTGGTGGAGGGTTAATGGACTCTAAGGTGGTTGGTGGAGGGTTAATGGACTCTAAGGTGGTTGGTGGAGGGTTAATGGACTCTAAGGTGGTTGGTGGAGGGTTAATGGACTCTAAGGTGGTTGGAGGAGGGTTAATGGACTCTAAGGTGGTTGGTGTACCTGGTAGGCCAGCAGGTAGCAGAGAGCAGCCAGGTCGATGACGGCCCTCCAGGTGTGCTGGTGGTCCTGAGCCAGCTTCAGCAGCAGAGTGGCAGCATGCAGGTAGAGGTGACCTCTCATCTCCACAAACACCTCACACAGGTCGTCACTATGGCGACCAGCAACGCTGCTCAGTGTCTGCATAGCCTGGTCAAAACTACACACAAACACACACAGTTTAACCCATTTAGGCCTAAAACGGCAATAAGCATGTTGAACACTTAAAATAATAAATTAACTCTTAAAACCAGACAAATTAAAGCTGCCAGCAGTGATGAACTGGCCCGAGCAGAGTGACCTGATGATTATTTGGTTCTTACCAAGATAAAAAAAAACTTTAGATTTAGAAGTGTTAATTTCTTATTTTAAGTGTTCAACATGCTTATTTCTAGATTTAATAATCTTAATTTAATACATCTTGTCAAGGTAAATTATCTGTCCATGCAGCAAGATCATTTCCCTCAGATTTACTGTTTGATCTGGTTTTAAACACAGATTTACTGTTTGATCTGGTTTTTAAACACAGATTTACTGTTTGATCTGGTTTTTAAAGACAGATTTACTGTTTGATCTGGTTTTTCACCTTTTTTGCAGTGTGCAAAGTGTGCTCCAAAGGAAAGTAGATAATGGAAAATAGTTTCTGCAACTGTTTCAGAGTTCAGAGTGTTGTCTTCTCTAAGTGCAACAGAATAGTCACCAGGATGTAGAAATACAGCATAAATACACAAAGAAGCTGAGGATGGTGTGAAATGATGAGTGAAGTGTAGACGTGAGGGTGAATGGTGAGTACGGACCCTGTGAGAGCCTGGAGGCTGGGCTGCATGTTGCTCTCAGACAGAGAGATCCTCAGCAGGCTGCAGTGAGCCAACAGCAGCTCTCTCTGGAGACGCCGACACATCTTCTCATTACTGGAGACGCTGGGCTGAGACAGATACTCCTGGAACCAGCACCACGTCAGTTAGACAGGTTAGACATGATATGAAACAGAACAGAAGACAGAAGGTATCCTGGTCACTAGCTCCACGCTACCTTCAGTGTGTGGACCACCACTGTGTACCAGTCCAGGCTGCTGGTCAGGACGCCTCTCTTCTCAGCAGCCAGACAGTGTTTAACAGCTTCATCCAGCCGTCCGTCCTGACAGAAGAGCTGAACCAGCTTCACGTTGACGTGGGCGTCTGCTGGTCTGGCTGCCAGCTCGGCCTGCAGCAGGTCGAACAGCCGGTTCCACCCCGGCTGACCCTGCCGACTCAACAAGCGTTCCTGCAGAGAGGAGCACACATCAGCCTTCTCCAAGACATTCTCACTGGAGTTATCAACAGAAACCTGTTGGCTGACATGTGGGAGTCAGCAGGTCACTGACGGTGGATACACCAGGAGGAAAGGAGCCTCACCTTCAGGTTGAAGACTGCAGGGTTTCCTGGCAGCAGCTTGGCAGCTTTCTCCACCCAGAACTCTGCTCTGCTGTCACATTCCTGCTTACCGACCAGGAGCTCAGCCACCTTCAGGACCAGGTCCCTCTGGGCCGGGTTCAGGTCCACCGACCGCTGGAACACACAGAGCAGTTCATACAAGACTGGAATAAAAAATAAATAATAATAAAACTAAATAAAGCCTAATGAAGTGATGGAATAACCACGATGATTTTATTACGTTTATCTGTTTGATTTTACGGTTTTATATATAGCATCATTTTAGATGTATACACTTATTATTTATTGCTGGTTGTTATATGGAAATGTTTTTTTTGTTGATTTGTTGTTTAAATGTGCTATACAAATAAAGTGGATTGGATTGGTTGGATCTCTCTGAAGCAACTGAAGTAATCCCAACATGGTCATAGTTTGCTCTGCCAAATGTTTGATCCTTAAAACTGGACTCCTCCTCCTCCTCCTCCTCCTCCTCCTCCTCCTCCTCCTCCTCCTCCTCCTCCGTGATAAATAAATCTGTTGTTTTAGATGTAATGCTGGTGGAGCAGCCTGAATACAGTCACACGAGGGAAACAAACTCTACAAACCAGTTTAGGACCACGTTGATAGATTTGTTATGTTCAACTGACTTGATTACAGTCAACATTACTTCTGATATTCTTTTCAGAGCATGCATACAGTAGCCTTTATTGTTATCAGCTGTATTTAATAACAAGGTAATGTAAGTTAAAACTGTCCCTGCCAGTTGTGTTAAACTTTGCCGAGACTTTATAATTCTCTCACAGCTCATCAGTGCTTTTAGGAAATATTAATTCTTGAATGTGGAAGTAAACCTAAAGCTCAACAACAAAAAGCCAAGGGACATTTAATGCTCACTTTGATGGATTACCTACTGCATCTTAAACCAAATGTATGTTTGAAACTTTCACATTTTACATATTTAAAACCAGGTGGACGGATGAAAAACTGTCAGACAGATTTTCTATGTAAAACATTCAGAAGAATGTGTGTAACTTCCAGGTATTAATAACATCCCAAAGTACCGGTTTGGTTGGTTCACCAATGATGAGGACTGGTTCCAAAGAGACACTTTGTCTTTTCAAACATCTCTTCATATTAGTTCATTGCTGTCATTTACTTTCTTCAGTTCTGTGCACGTCTATACACTCAAAGTTTTTCTTGGCTAAATATAGACAGGGCCACATCTGTGCTGACGTACCGTCCTGATAGGGAGAATGTGTATATATATATATATATATATATATAAAAATACACATACAGTGGCTTGCAAAAGTATTCTTCCCCCTTGGATGTTTCACCGTTTTGTTGCTTTTACACATGAAATCATGGTCGATATAATTTGGCCTTTTTAAAAAGAATTTGCAAAAAACCCTCTTTAACATCAAAGTGAAAACAGATTTCTACAAAATAGTATCAATTAATTAAAAATATATAAGGTAAAATAAGTGATTGCATAAGTATTCGCCCCCTTTAAAGTAACTGAACTAATTCAACAAAGTTATAAACACCCTTTAGTCTGATCTGCCTTCATGTTATCTATCTATCTATCTATCTATCTATCTACAATCTATAAATAATCTATATATAATCTTGTGTTGTTCCTACCTTGTAGCATCCTACGGCCTTGTTGACGTCTCCCTCTTTAATAATATGTATATAAACTATATAATCTATATATAATCTTGTGTTGCTCCTACCTTGTAGCATCCTACGGCCTTGTTGACGTCTCCCTCTTTAATAATATGTATATAAACTATATAATCTATATATAATCTATATATAATCTTGTGTTGCTCCTACCTTGTAGCATCCTACGGCCTTGTTGACGTCTCCCTCTTTAATAATATGTATATAAACTATATAATCTATATATAATCTATATATAATCTTGTGTTGTTCCTACCTTGTAGCATCCTACGGCCTTGTTGACGTCTCCCTCTTTAATAATCTGTATATAAACTATATAATCTATATATAATCTTGTGTTGTTCCTACCTTGTAGCATCCTACGGCCTTGTTGACGTCTCCCTCTTTAATAATCTGTATATAAACTATATAATCTATATATAATCTTGTGTTGCTCCTACCTTGTAGCATCCTACGGCCTTGTTGACGTCTCCCTCTTTAATAATCTGTATATAAACTATATAATCTATATATAATCTATATATAATCTTGTGTGGTTCCTACCTTATAACACCCTACGGCCTTGTTGACGTCTCCCTCCTTCTCGTAGAGCTGTCCCAGGAACTTGTGTGCTTTGGGATCTCTCTCCTGGACTTTGAGATACTCTGATACATGTCTAGGAAAAGCAGAAAAAGGAAAGATTATAATTATTAGAATAAGATTATAATGGAGACCACATCCAATCGATCAATAATAGAGAAGCTTGTGCTTACCTTTTTGCAAGTTCATATTCTTTTGCCTCGAAGTACAATTTAGCGAATAAAAACCCCTTGACTGGCTTCTGTTGGAAGAAAATAATCAGTATTATACAATAATGTTGTCGATCTGTTAACTAGCAGTCAAACGGTCATTTCATGAAGAGTTAAAAGTTTATTGATAAAACGCCTTAACTCTTGTGTACTCCTAAAAAAGTAAATGGCCCCCCATGGACCCCCGTTCACACACATTCATACTGGTGTTAGAGGCTACCAGGGCACACTGGTGCCACCTGCCACCAGTGGGAATTCATTCACACACCGATGAACGCAGCATCAGGAGCAATAATCGTTCAGTATCTTGCTCAAGGAAACTTCAACATGTAGGCTGCCATGGTCGGGGATCGAACCACCAACCCTCCGATCAGAAGACGACCGTTTTGGTATGTTGACCTCTTCTACTCTTCTTATTAGGGCCACGGGGCCATCGCACCCAGCACTATTGTTATACTGTGGATTTTTTCTTCGTCCTCTTCTGGACACAATTTCGCCCCGGTACATATTTTTCAGGACTTAAGACTTTACTCGCGAAAAACTGCGCAAAATTTTGCATTGAAGTGAATGGGACGGCTGAAAAAAAAAAGAGCGACAAAGAACAATAATTGTAGATTTTTAAACGTCTACTTCTCCGGCATAATTTCACCTAGAGACTCCATTTAAACTTTAAACAGTAGACACAAGTCTTGTGTATCGGTGTATTAATCCACGTTTCGATAGGTCATATAGTTTTTTATCAATCCCTGTTCAATGGCCATGATCATTTTTGGAGAAATTCTGAGATTTTAATGGGTGTGTATTGCACGGAATGTGTGTAGAGGGAGAGAAAAAACTGTCAAATAGTAAACTAGAAAACTGCGCTCCAGGCCGCAAATTCCACTCTACAGAAATAATTTATACATAGAAACGTAGGAAAATTAGTCTTCTCCCTCACAATCCTCTGGTAAAGCTGTCAGAGTTATAGTTTGGGCGTAGGACGCACAGATGATCCACCAACACCACCAACAGCCTCATTGGCTCCCATATTAAAAACACAGGAAGATTTATGAAAAAGGGAGATGGAACAGTTTTTTAGATCGCTCTAACAAAGCTATTTCTTCATTTTTCTTCACAAACATAATCACAAACATAAACATAAAAACATATGAAGACGTTCAGGAAGAACTCAGGACGCTCAAAGTGAAGTCGGATCAATGATAGGTATTATGGTTTTGCCAAAAGTGCTTTGTGGGACGAAATTATGTCCGGAAGAGGAAAAAGAAAAAATCCACAGTATAACAATAGTGCTCGGAGCTATTGCCGTAGGGGCCAGTGCTCCTGTGGCCCTAATAAAGACTTATTATTATCTATCATATCTGTATGTATACAGATATGATAGATAATAATAAGTCTTTTATATCTATCCATTATATTATCCATCTATTTAATATGTCTGTGGTGTGAACCATCTGTCTAGACTCTTTGCATAAGATTCAAATAGTCTCCTGAAGCTCTTCTGATACACTTATAAATGTTACGTTGTTTTGTAGTTTATAGTGATCCAATAACCTGGACTACATATATGATAAATATTAATAATCTTAATTTGCACATTCCTGGACACCTTGCACAGCTCCTCCCTCATTTACATAACATATTTATTTACATATCATATCTGTTGATATTGTTTCTACGGCTTATACTTTACAAGAGGTTTTATATGTTGACCTCTTCTACTCTTCTTATTTTCTATCTATGCTGCTGTTTTTGAGTAGCTTCCTCAATCTCTATTTATATTTTAGTGCTTTGTTGTTATGCAGGAATTCTCCACAGCAAGTTCTATGTATGTGAAAACCACCAATAAACAATAAATAACAATAAAAGTTATCCTGATGGGAATATTTTGTCCCTTTTATTCAGAACCGCAAAAGTTTCAGGTAATGTTCAGAACCATAAAGTTCTCCATGTAACAGTTAAAGATGATCATATCAGCAGTTAAACAGAGAAATGTTGCAGCTGCTGACAGGAGGAGACATGTTGCTGTTCCCGGGAAATGAAACTTACTCTCTGCTGCTAGCTAGCTGCTAGCTAGCTGCTAATGCTAACTAGCTGCTAGCTGTCTGTCCCAGCCATGCCGCGCATTAATAACGAGCATTAATAAAGAGTCTGGAGGCTCCTGGTGCCGGTTATCTGCTCCCGGCTGTTAGCCGGGGACAGCTAGCCCCCGGTAGCCTGGAGGAGCAGCTAGCCCCCGGTAGCCCGGAGGAGCAGGTAAACCTCTCCGGTTAACCGTCTCCGGAGTCCACACTGCCCGGTTACCTGGTTACCGGTCTCCTCACACATGATACCGGCTAGCAGGCTAACTAGCTGCTAACAGGCTAACTGACCTCCTTTAGTGAGGGCTAATAGCAGCTAGCATGTTAACTAGCCTAGCTGCTAACAGGCTAATTCTCCTATTTGAGGGACGAGAGGAGCTAGCATGCTACCTAGCCTAGCTGCTAACAGGCTAACTCACCTCTTTGAGGGACGGAGAGGAGCTCTGGACGGAGGAGACGTAGCGGTCCACCTCCACCTTGCTCCGCCGCATGACTCCGCCTGCTGACTCCGGTAGATGGTGGAGCAGAGACTAGATGATAAACATTAATATCTGCTCTCTGTCCCGGCTGATACCTCCCTGGTGGTGCTGTTCTCATAGATCTCTATGCGTGTAACTGCGCACGCTCATTACCGCCGTCAAACGGCTCAGAGTCACGTGGCTCACTTGAATCCAGCTCCTGGACCAATGAGAAGCGAGGATCCAGTGTGACGCACGATGACGCATTTTATTTTGAAGGAGAGGAGGCAGACAGATATCATAAAAAAATATAATATAAAAATATAATATAATATAATATAAATATAATATAATATATGAATATATGAGGCTCTGCTGTCAACCACAGAACATATATATATATATAACATATAATGTTCTCCCCGTGTCAGCGTGGGTTCTCTCCAAGTTCTCCGGCTTCCTCCCACAGTCCAAAAACATGCACCTAGATTTAATTGGAGACTCTAAATTGCCCGTAGGAGTGAATGAGGGCGTGGTTGTCTGAGACCTGTCCAGGGTGGACCCGCCTCTCGCCCCCGTGACCTGAGGATCAGCTGTTAGCGATGAATGAATGCACACTGGTAGCATTGCCATACAACGTTTATTCAGAAGAGTTTACAGAAATACCTCAGATATAATGAGAAACAGCCGGAACATGCACTCGGGTGTGTTTACATGAATAAATATTCAAAGCATTTGAAGATAAATAGGAGCAGTGTCTGTCTGTTTAGTCATCTCAGCTACTAAGATATCAAATAAAACATTGTTGTACTTTACTTTATTACAACTGTGACAGATTCTGTGGCGCAGGAAGTGAAATTCCCAGTGACACAAGCGTCCATTTCCATGAAATAGTGGAATGTTTTTCTATCAAACAGTCAGTCAGGCAGCTCAGGACCAGAAAGGGACACGCCGGATAAGAGCACCAACATTTTCCACAAACTCTCCATCACCATAGGTTTACATTGTTGGTAAGAGCCACTTCATCAAGATTGTGGATCAGAGATGGCAGCCATATAAAATCTATGAGAACCAATGTATCTTCCAAGCCACTCAGAAGGTCAATCTGAGTGTCAAAATCTACATTTTCCGTGTCAAAGAATAATTTAAAGATATTGGGAATATCACTAGATGACTCACTGTAAATAATCTGTTGATGAAGATCTGATATGAGATCAAAGCGTTCCCTTGAGCTCAGGATTCCTGCTGCAGCACCTGAAGACCTTCCAGTCTGGGAGATCATGAACATTTCTATTGGATCAAATAATCATCTAGTGATATTCTCAACAGCTTTAAATGAATGTAGACTTTAACACCCAGATTGACCTTCTGAGTGGCTTGGAAGATATATTGGTTCTCATAGACTTCATATGGCTGCCATCTCCGATCTGCAATCTGGATGAAGTGGCTCCTACCAAAAATATAAACCTATAGTCATAGAGAGTATGTGGAAAAAATGTGGTGCTTTTGTCCGGCGTGTCCCTTTATTTAGCTAAACCGCCGGACTTCATGTAAAAGATCAGCGTTCTGATAAAAAACTGCTGGAGTTAAACTTTGTTTCTCTCATTTGCAACAGTTGGTTTCTTTGCTAAGAGATTCTGAACCTGAGGAAGTCGGTCCAAACATTACAAACATTATGATCCCTGACCAACATTACTCCACTTATATTATATTATATATTTAATGTAATATATATATATATTATATTTAATATATAATATATATATTATATTAAAGATATAATATATATATTATATAATATATAATATATTTAATATAATATATATTATATTAAAGATATAATATATATATTATATTAAAGATATAATATATCTATTATAATCCTGAGACTGTGAAGCTGATGTTGCTTCGTCTGTCTGGTATTTCTGGTTTTCTCGCTGTATTCTGCTGCTGATTGGGACTTTAACGATGTTTCTGATATTCAGAGTTCTGTAGCAAACTCACAAACACTGAACAGCAACTTTGGATTCATTTTTGGCTGTTGCATTGGATTATTTAAGATTGTCCAAGTGAACCTAATGAACTGGTAACTCAGAGTTAATAGCTGTTTGTTTCATATTGTAAAATGCAACAAAACAACCTGCTGCTCTGTTGATGTGGATAAACTGTAGACGCTAAAACAAATTCTAACTTTATAGAGCTAAACACAAACTTACTTTGCCTAATATTAAAGAAAATACACATTAAAATAATACATAAAATAATACATGTTAGTGGAAAACACATTCAGTAAAACTGTATTTTGTCTTTGGTTTACTCCATTATATATATATATATATATATATATATATATATATATATATATATATATATATATATATATATATATATATATATATATATCTGACAGAAGACACATAGCTGAGTTAAACACGCAGGTTTATCATGTTTCTATGTTCTCTTATATGTTGTTTTCAGATACAGAACCGTCATGTTAATTGTTGTTTTAATACATGTTGTAAATAAGGCAAGCGTGTGAAATATACAGTATTTGAGGCAAAAGGCACTAAAGTTAATGTTGAAGCTGCTGACTGATCATCAATCATTCAACCTGCTAAACTCATTTATTTTAGGACTGGACCAAACGTCTTTGTTTGTTTGTTTGTTTGTTTTTACATTCAAAGCGTATATTAAAGCTTCTGAATGAAACTACAAATGTCTGATATTTTATGAATTCATGACATTAGATTAGTTAAACACATTAAACCTCAACAAATATCTACTATTAATGAGCAGAAACATATTGTGAATCTTTCTTTTTTAAAATATATATTTAGATTTTTGGACTTGAAATGTTTGGATCACACAAGTCTTCAAGTATTCTACGCAGCAACAAATAGTAAAATATGATTAATATTAATGTAGCCCAATATGTATCTGCATAAATATCTACAGAATAAATTAAACTGCAGCATTTCAATTTGGATTCAGGATTCAAATGTTGTGCAGGTACAGCCCTAGTGTGGCCCCCCAGGGCCTCCTCTGCTCCTCCTCCTCCTCCTCTGCTCCTCCTCTGCTCCTCCTCTGCTCCTCCTCCTCCTCCTCTGCTCCTCCTTTGCTGCTCCTATGCTCCTCCTCTGCTCCTCCTCCTCAGGGTCTCCTCTGCTCCTCCTCTGCTGCTCCTCCTCAGGGTCTCCTCTGCTCCTCCTCTGCTGCTCCTCCTCTGCTGCTCCTCCCCTGCTGCTCCTCCCCTGCTGCTCCTCCTGCTCCTGTTTACTTGCGTGCGACGGTCTCAGACAGCTTCTTCAGTCTCTTCTTCAGCTCCAGAGGAAACTTCTCGTAGCATTTCTTACAAACCGGCTTCATGTCGAACTCCACAAACTTGTTCCTGAGAAGGAGAAACACACACACTCTTAGAGTTACAGTTATAGTTATATATAGTTATAGTTATATTGATATATATAGTTATAGTTATAGTTATAGTTATAGTTATATTTATATATATATAGTTATAGTTATATTTATATATATAGTTACAGTTATAGTTATATATAGCTATAGTTAAAGTTATAGTTAAAGTTATAGTTATAGTTACAGTTAGAGTTATATAGTTATATATAGTTATAGTTAAATATATAGTTATAGTTAAAGTTATAGTTAAAGTTATAGTTATAGTTACAGTTAGAGTTATATAGTTATATATAGTTATAGTTATAGTTATATTTATATATATAGTTATAGTTATAGTTATATATATATAGTTAAAGTTATAGTTAAAGTTATAGTTAAAGTTATAGTTATAGTTACAGTTAGAGTTATATAGTTATATATAGTTATAGTTATATAAATGTATATATAGTTATAGTTATATATAGTTACAGTTACAGTTATATATAGTTAAAGTTATAGTTATAGTTATAGTTATATATAGTTATAGTTAAAGTTATATATATAGTTATAGTTATATATATTTATATATAGTTATAGTTATATAAAGTTATAGTTATAGTTATATACATTTATATATAGTTATAGTTATATATATAGTTATAGTTATAGTTATAGTTATATATATATATAGTTATAGTTATAGTTATATTTATATATATAGTTATAGTTATATATATATAGTTATAGTTATATATATATAGTTATAGTTATATTTATATATACAGTTATAGTTATAGTTATATATATTTATATATAGTTATAGTTATATATAGTTATAGTTATAGTTATATACATTTATCTATAGTTATAGTTATATACATTTATATATAGTTATAGTTATATATAGTTATAGTTATAGTTATATACATTTATATATAGTTATAGTTATATATAGTTATAGTTATAGTTATATAAATGTATATATAGTTATGACGGTAGACGTCATGTATGTCTGTATTTCTGTCTGCTGGACTGAACAATGTCCAGAAACTCTCTGACAATCAAACATCTCAGAACTTTACAGAAACATCTGCAACAACACATGAACACATAGAAACAAACAGAAAGAAACTATAAATATAAATATTATTATTGTGGATGGGCATTTCCAGATCATTAGGGTATTTTAAGACCTTCAGTGATGGAGAAATGATTCGACCTCCTTGTTTTCTTCAGGTTATTGTTCATTCTAATGTCTGGGACAACTAAAGCTAACAATGTTTTGTATGATTGAAATAACACATTTGGAGAATTGTAAATCCTCGGCAGAGTAGTTTTCTCTACCAAAGACCTTTAATTTGACAACGACTGACCACACTGATAAAAAGGTCTAAAACCAGATCAAACAGTAAATCTAAAGGTCTAAAACCAGATCAAACAGTAAATCTAAAGGTCTAAAACCAGATCAAACAGTAAATCTAAAGGTCTAAAACCAGATCAAACAGTAAATCTAAAGGTCTAAAACCAGATCAAACAGTAAATCTAAAGGTCTAAAACCAGATCAAACAGTAAATCTAAAGGTCTAAAACCAGATCAAACAGTAAATCTAAAGGTCTAAAACCAGATCAAACAGTAAATCTAAAGGTCTAAAACCAGATCAAACAGTAAATCTAAAGGTCTAAAACCAGATCAAACAGTAAATCTAAAGGTCTAAAACCGGATCAAACAGTAAATCTAAAGGTCTAAAACCAGATCAAACAGTAAATCTAAAGGTCTAAAACCAGATCAAACAGTAAATCTAAAGGTCTAAAACCAGATCAAACAGTAAATCTAAAGGTCTAAAACCAGATCAAACAGTAAATCTGAGGGAAATGATCTTCTGCATGGACAGATAATTTACCTTGACAAGATTTATTAAATTAAGATTATTAAATCTAGAAATAAGCATGTTGAACACTTAAAATAATAAATTAACTCTTAAACCAGATAAAGTAAAGCTGCAGCAGTGATGAACTGGCCCGAGTAGAGTGACCTGATGATTATTTGGTTCTTACCAAGATAAAAAAAAAACTTTAGATTTAGAAGTGTTAGATCATTTATCTGGTTTTAAACACTCAGCGTGGTCTCTGTCCCTCCAGCTGTCCTGGACAACATTTGTTCCCAGATCCTGACTGGCAGGACCAGTCAGACCAGTTAGACCAGTTAGACCAGTTAGACCAGTCAGACCAGTTAGACCAGTTAGACCAGTCAGACCAGTTAGACCAGTCAGACCAGTTAGACCAGTTAGACCAGTTAGACCAGTTAGACCAGTCAGACCAGTTAGACCAGTCAGACCAGTCAGACCAGTCAGACCAGTTAGACCAGTCAGACCAGTCAGACCAGTCAGCTGCTCCACAGCCGGACAGAAGAGATTAAAGTTCAACTCTTTAGGTCCAGACAGGAAACAACTTCAGCATGTGACTGATCTGATTCAACCCTGACTCCTGCTAGTCACTCTCTAATATAATAATAATAATAATAATAATAATAATAATAATAATAATAATAATGATAATAATAATAATAATAATAATAATAATAATGATAATAATAATAATAATAATAATAATAATAATAATGATAATAATAATAATAATAATAATAATAATAATGATAATAATGATAATAATAATAATAATAATAATAATAATAATAATATAAACGGCTGCTTTCATAACCCGACAAGATGAAATAACAATGAAACATAAAAAAGTCTTAAATATGATGACAATGAAAGATAAAAAAGAGTAGAAAGAGGAAGCGAGATGGAAACTGACCAAAGGAGGAGGAGTGGAAGAGGAGAAAGGAGAAAGAGGAGGTCACAGACACATGGGGATCAGTAACTTCTTCTTCTTGTCTTTGGAGTCTCGTTCTCGCTTCGCCAGCCGCCGTTTCATGTCGTCTGGCAGCCGATCGTAGCACGGCTTACACACCGGCTTCAGGTCCACCTCCACAAACTTCTCCCTGACGGCCAGGAGGAGGAGGAGCAGGGAGGAGGACAGAGAGGAGGAGGAGGAGGACAGAGAGGAGGAGGAGGAGGAGGAGGAGAATGATAAAAGTGAAGACAAAGAACACAAAAAGAGGGATGAAGAAAGGGAGGAGAAACAAGTCAACAGACAGAATTATTAGAGAAAGGAGGAAACAGACAGCAGCTGATGAAGGAAGGGGAGAAATAAAAAGGAGGCGCAGAGAGGAGGCGACCACCAACATGTGAGAGAAGAACTGCTGATTATCAGTTTCTCCTTTATTACTTACTTCAGGGTGAGTTTGGTGTTGCAGGTGGAGCAGGCGAAGCAGTTGACACACCACGCCTTGTTCAGAGCCGAGACCACTGATACAAACAACAAACAACACAACAAACATCACAACAAACATCACAACAAACAACACAACAAACATCACAACAAACAACACAACAAACATCACAACAAACATCACAACAAACAACACAACAAACAACACAACAAACATCACAACAAACATCACAACAAACATCACAACAAACAACACAACAAAGATCACCACAAACATCACAACAAAGATCACATGATAAACATCACAACAAAGATCACATGATAAACATCACCTGACTTCAGTTCACTCTGACATTAAGGCTTGTTTACAGGACTCTTGCAGGTAAAAACGACTAAATATTTAATGTGAAGTGTCTTTCGTTTAGACGTTGACGTGTTTTTGGGGCTTAAAAGCGGTAAAATGTGCCTCCAGAGTGTAAAACTGTAATCCGTCTACACTGACAAGACACAAAACTCTGCTGTGGGGACGTCTGGATGTCCTGCTGCCCCCGCGACCCGGCCCCGGATACGCGGAGGAAAATGGATGGACGGACATTTTGGATGAACCAATTAGTGGGAGACGAGACCTGGAGATCTAGTGATGGTGGAGAACTTTGTGGAAGGAGTAGCTGATGAAAATGCGTGGCGTGAAAACTGATGCTACAGTGACATATGAATATACATATATATATATATATATATATATGTATATATATATATAAAATATAAAGGTTTTCTCACCATCTCCTTCAATGACACGGTTGCAGTGGTAGCAAACGTCTCCAAAGAGCTGAGTGAGATAAAGATGATCAGTTATAAAACATTCAAACTTCATCAGGCTCATATTTCATATTTCAGGCTGTTCAAACAACATCAAAACAAGCACAGAGACACAAACACAATCATCCATAAAGTTGGAATAATTCTGTTTTCAGACACAATCCTGTTAATTATGGTTTCATTTTTACTGTGATATGTTTGGGAGCGATTGATTAATAAAGTTTTGGGAAGATAAACACTTTATCTGTCCAGAATAAATCACATTGTCACAATCATTTCATGGAAAGAGGTAAAACATATTTTATTTCATCTTTAAGGGCGACCGTGTAAATAAATAATGATAACATATTATTTTATTTAGACATTTTTTTAGATTATTTTCAAAGGTTCAATAAAAAAACCACTGTTAAATGTTTTCAAAGTCAATCAGTAATCATGTTAAATGATAATGTTTCCCAGAATAACTTTGATGATGATGTTTAATTTAATTGTGTTCTAGGTTCAGGATGAGGATTAACTGGACCAGGACTGTCTGGTCCTGCTGAGACTCACCTGGACCAGGACTGTCTGGTCCTGCTGAGACTCACCTGGACCAGGACTGTCTGGTCCTGCTGAGACTCACCTGGACCAGGACTGTCTGGTCCTGCTGAGACTCACCTGGACCAGGACTGTCTGGTCCTGCTGAGACTCACCTGGTTGTAGTGGGTCTCACAGTAGGCCAGGCCTTTACGCTCGTAGTGACGGTGTCCCAGGAACGGTTTCTCACACTTAGCACACACGAAATGCTGCAAACAAACCAGAGCCCAGCACACAAAAGGTTAAACACAACCAGACCAGTTCAGACCAGTTCAGACCAGTTCAGACCAGACCAGTTCAGACGTTTCATCAAGGTTATTATAGTTAACGAAAACTAACGAAAACTAACAAAATAACTAAAACTAGAATTGAAAAAACATTTTCATTAACTGAAATAGAAATAAAAAACAGAGTTTAAAAAAACCATAACTAACTGAAACTGTATTTTGTGGTTCCAAACTAACTAAAACTAACGTTCGCTTCGTTTTGGTCTTTGTCAACTTTTTCATCCGTAAACCTTTTTGGTTGATATGAAATCTATTTCATCTATCTGGTTTTATGACTTAATAAACTTATTGGGGCTGAGATGGATCAGACAAAGGAAATAAAGGAAACATTTATTGTGACCTTATTGAATCTGGACCCAACAAATACCCCATTACAAAACAACTACAACTAATAAAAACTAAACTACAACTAATAAAAACTAAACTACAACTAATAAAAACTAAACTACAACTAATAAAAACTAAACTACAACTAATAAAAACTACACTACAACTAATAAAAACTAAACTAAAACTAATAAAAACTAAACTAAAACTAATAAAAACTATCTACCCTTGGTTCAGTCCACATGTCCTGTTCAGACTATAGTCCTCTAGGTGGCGCTCTAATCCTCCAACAGAGGAACAAACAGTGACAGAAAGTTGAGTTTTGAACTCTTCACTGTAAAAAACATGTTGTTGTTTTTATGGTAAAAACCAGCAGCAGAACTTTACCGTAATAAATACGGTAAAACTTTTTAAAATATTACAGTAAAATGATATTAACACTGTTGATTTCACGTTTAAGATTGACATTTTATTCCATATTTTACCGTATAAATAAAAAGTTTTTCCATCAAAAGAAACGCTGTTTTACCATAAAATATTACAGTATATTTCTGTTAGAGATATGGTGTTTAGTACATTTAACAGTTAGAAAAAGGATTTTTACCAAAAAAAATGTGTTTGTGTTTCAGATAGAACTGTTTGTGTTTCAGATAGAACTGTTTGTGTTTTAGATAGAACTGTTTGTGTTTCAGATAGAACTGTTTGTGTTTTAGGTAGAACTGTTTGTGTTTTAGATAGAACTGTTTGTGTTTTAGATAGAACTGTTTGTGTTTCAGATAGAACTGTTTGTGTTTTAGGTAGAACTGTTTGTGTTTTAGATAGAACTGTTTGTGTTTCAGATAGAACTGTCTGTGTTTTAGGTAGAACTGTTTGTGTTTTAGATAGAACTGTTTGTGTTTTAGGTAGAACTGTTTGTGTTTTGAGTAGATGTTTGTGTTTTAGGTAGAACTGTTTGTGTTTTAGATAGAACTGTTTGTGTTTTAGATAGAACTGTTTGTGTTTTAGGTAGAACTGTTTGTGTTTTAGATAGAACTGTTTGTGTTTTAGATAGAACTGTTTGTGTTTTGAGTAGATGTTTGTGTTTTAGGTAGAACTGTTTGTGTTTCAGATAGAACTGTTTGTGTTTTAGATAGAACTGTTTGTGTTTTAGATAGAACTGTTTGTGTTTTAGGTAGAACTGTTTGTGTTTTAGATAGAACTGTTTGTGTTTCAGATAGAACTGTTTGTGTTTCAGGTAGAACTGTTCGTGTTTTAGGTAGAACTGTTTGTGTTTTAGATAGAACTGTTTGTGTTTTAGGTAGAACTGTTTGTGTTTTGAGTAGATGTTTGTGTTTTAGGTAGAACTGTTTGTGTTTTAGGTAGAACTGTTTGTGTTTTAGGTAGAACTGTTTGTGTTTTAGATAGAACTGTTTGTGTTTTGAGTAGATGTTTGTGTTTTAGGTATAACTGTTTGTGTTTTAGATAGAACTGTTTGTGTTTTAGGTAGAACTGTTTGTGTTTTAGATAGAACTGTTTGTGTTTTAGGTAGAACTGTTTGTGTTTTGAGTAGATGTTTGTGTTTTAGGTAGAACTGTTTGTGTTTTAGATAGAACTGTTTGTGTTTTAGATAGAACTGTTTGTGTTTTAGGTAGAACTGTTTGTGTTTTAGATAGAACTGTTTGTGTTTTAGATAGAACTGTTTGTGTTTTAGATAGAACTGTTTGTGTTTTGAGTAGATGTTTGTGTTTTAGGTAGAACTGTTTGTGTTTCAGATAGAACTGTTTGTGTTTTAGATAGAACTGTTTGTGTTTTAGATAGAACTGTTTGTGTTTTAGGTAGAACTGTTTGTGTTTTAGATAGAACTGTTTGTGTTTCAGATAGAACTGTTTGTGTTTCAGGTAGAACTGTTTGTGTTTTAGGTAGAACTGTTTGTGTTTTAGATAGAACTGTTTGTGTTTTAGGTAGAACTGTTTGTGTTTTGAGTAGATGTTTGTGTTTTAGGTAGAACTGTTTGTGTTTTAGGTAGAACTGTTTGTGTTTTAGGTAGAACTGTTTGTGTTTTAGATAGAACTGTTTGTGTTTTGAGTAGATGTTTGTGTTTTAGGTAGAACTGTTTGTGTTTTAGGTAGAACTGTTTGTGTTTTAGGTAGAACTGTTTGTGTTTTAGATAGAACTGTTTGTGTTTTAGGTAGAACTGTTTGTGTTTTAGGTAGAACTGTTTGTGTTTTGAGTAGGTGTTTGTGTTTTAGGTAGAACTGTTTGTGTTTTAGATAGAACTGTTTGTGTTTTAGGTAGAACTGTTTGTGTTTTAGGTAGAACTGTTTGTGTTTTGAGTAGATGTTTGTGTTTTAGGTAGAACTGTTTGTGTTTTAGGTAGAACTGTTTGTTTACCTCGACGTGCCACTGCTTGCCCATGGCGTTGACCACGCGGCCCTCGATGGGCCTCCTGCAGGCGCCACAGATTGGGACCCCCATCTTATCATGGCAGGGCAGACAGTAGAGCTCCCCCTTCAGCTCCCTGGCATCAGCTGTTAGCTCCTTCCTACACACACACACACACACACACACACAGACACACAGACACACAGACACAGACACAGAGAGACACACACACACACACACACACACACACACACACGCACACACACACACAGACACACACACACACAGACACACAGACACAGAGAGACACACACACACACACACACACACACACACACACACACACACACACACACACACACACACACACAGAGAGACACACACACAGACACACACACACACACACACAGACACACAGACACAGAGAGACACACACACACACACACACACACACACACACACACACACACACACAGAGACACACACACAGACACACACACACACACACACACACACACAGACACAGAGAGACACACACACACACACACACACACACACACACAGACACAGAGAGACACACACACACACACACACACACACACACACACACACCCCGTTGAAGGTTCATGAGATGATCCTGTGTGTTGTGTGTTGTTGTGTGTTGTGTGTTGTTGTGTGTTGTATGATGTTGTGTGTTGTTGTATGATGTTGTGTGTTGTGTGTTGTTGTGTGTTGTATGATGTTGTATGATGTTGTGTGTTGTATGTTGTTGTGTGTTGTATGATGTTGTATGATGTTGTGTGTTGTTGTATGATGTTGTGTGTTGTTGTGTGATGTTGTGTGTTGTGTGTTGTTGTGTGTTGTATGATGTTGTGTGCTGTTGTGTGTTGTATGATGTTGTGTGTTGTATGATGTTGTGTGTTGTATGTTGTTGTGTGCTGTTGTGTGTTGTATGATGTTGTGTGTTGTATGTTGTTGTGTGTTGTATGTTGTTGTGTGTTTTATGATGTTGTATGATGTTGTGTGTTGTATGTTGTTGTGTGTTGTATGTTGTTGTGTGTTGTTGTGTGTTGTATGTTGTTGTGTGTTGTATGTTGTTGTGTGTTGTTGTGTGTTGTATGTTGTTGTGTGTTGTATGTTGTTGTGTGTTGTTGTGTGTTGTATGTTGTTGTGTGTTGTATGTTGTTGTGTGTTGTATGTTGTTGTGTGTTGTTGTGTGTTGTATGATGTTGTGTGTTGTATGTTGTTGTGTGTTGTATGTTGTTGTGTGTTGTTGTGTGTTGTTTGATGTTGTAGTTCCACAGTTTGCCCAGCAGGGGGCAGTCTGTGGTTAATTCTGATTGAAACATTTCTGATTGTGTTTTTTGGTCAAAGTCTGAACATAGAAACATATTTAGTTGAAACAAAAACACTGAACTGTAGCATCAAAGTTTAAGTTTGAGGCTTTTTTTCAGGAATATTCCTGATTCTGCTGCAGCCTCACAGATTATTATTGTTATTATCAACAATTCACTTTAATAAAATAACAACCAGGCCCTGATCTCCACAGGTGCAGTTTACTGATAACAATCTGATTTACTCCTTTTACTGGCTTTAAAATGTGTGTGTGTGTGTGTCTCTCTGTGTGTGTGTCTCTGTGTGTGTGTCTCTCTGTGTGTGTGTGTGTGTGTGTGTGTCTCTGTGTGTGTGTGTGTGTGTGTGTGTGTGTGTCTCTGTGTGTGTGTGTGTCTCTGTGTGTGTGTGTGTGTGTGTGTGTGTGTCTCTCTCTGTGTGTGTGTGTGTGTGTGTGTTACCCGCAGTTGCTGCAGTTGAAGTGGTCGGGGTGGTACGGGTCGTTCTTGAACAGCAGCGGCTGCTCCTCGATGATGGCGTGACACTTCTGACAGACGTACTTCCCGAGGCCGCGAGCTTTCTCTCTGTTGTGACACGGACGACACAGGTGCCTGATGGGACACAAACACCACTCACCATTATTATTATTATCATTATTATTATTATCATTATTATTATTATTATTATTATTATTATTATTATTATTATTATAATTATTATTATTATTATTATTATTATTATTATTATTATTATCATTATTATTATCAAATCTATAATAAATATTAGGTTGGGACACACGGGGTTAAAGATGCACTTTACTTTCTCAAACTTAGAAATATAAGATCAGAAAAAACACTACAATAAAATAAAATATGGGACCTTTCTGGATTCTGACAGGCAGACAGTCAGTATATATATATATATATATATATATATATATATATATATATATACACTGATGTGATGAATAAACAGTAACAGTAATGTTAAAGTGACCTTCCAGCGTTCTTAACGAAGCCGACGTCGGCGAGGACGGCCTGACACAGATCACAGCAGAAACAGTCTGGATGCCAGCTGTTGTTCATCGCTTTGATCACACGGCCGATGATGAACTCACCTGGGACACAACACAGCATTATTATCATTATTATCATTATTATTATTATTATTATTATTATTATTATTATTATTATTACACTGGTTAAAGGGCTCCATCACCAGGGACCCTCAACAGGGGGAGAAACTACAGGTACTTCTCATTATCTCTAAGCCAGAATCATTAAAATTACAAGAAAAACAGGGTGGAAATATTTCACTCTGTGTGTAATGAATCTATATAATTTTCTGAAATGATAATAATGATATTGAGCTTTTTCCTGACATTCTGCTGTAGAAGCTGATATTTACTCACCACACTGGTGGCAGCAGGGAGCAAACAGCATCTGGAAGTCGTGTTCACAATACTTCCTGCCTTCAAACTGTCAACACATTTAAACAATTCAAACATCATTAATATAAACACAGTTTAACAGCAATAACATTAATAAACAGCATAATCCCCCCAATAAAACATCTTTCACAACTCTTACAGGATATACACAGAAATATAACAATTCTACTAGAAGAACTCTGTTATAGTCATATCTGATATATTCAGGCTAAATATCCATATACGATAAATATCCTGATATTTTTATAAAAGTGAGAGCAAATGTCAGTGAGTTATTAGTAGAAAGCCTTCAGAAATACACATGAAACACCTGAAATCAACAAATGATTCATAACTATTATAAAAATTCAGGTTCTATAATACCGCTTTTGGTTTTAATGGTGAATCTTTTCTGTTTTTGGATTATCTATCATTTAATATTAGCTACCATGTGATAATTAGCACTAAACACGAAGCACGGCTCGTTAAGAAGAGCCTCCGGCCCCCGCAACTTGTTAAGAAGAGCCTCCGGCCCCAGCGGCTCATTAAGAAGAGCCTCCAGCCCCAGCGGCTTGTTAAGAAGAGCCTCCGGCCCCAGCGGCTCGTTAAGAAGAGCCTCCGGCCCCAGCCGCTTGTTAAGAAGAGCCCCCGGCCCCGTGGCTCGTTAAGAAGAGCCTCCAGCCCCAGCCGCTTGTTAAGAAGAGCCCCCGGCCCCGTGGCTCGTTAAGAAGAGCCTCCAGCCCCAGCGGCTTAAAACCCGATAAATGAAAGCTGCCAGCAGCGATGAACTGGCCCGAGCAGAGTGACCTGATGATTATTTAGAAGTGTTAGATCAGGGGTGTCAAACTCTGGCCCGCGGGCCAAATTTGGCCCGCAGTGTAATTTTATTTGGCCTGCGAGGCAATACCAAATTATTATATTATTATTGTACTACAAAAGCTGACCCACCGGTAAAAGGTTTATTTGATCAATGTTGGCCCGCGATTTTATTCAAGTTTTTAAATTTTGGCCCCCGTGTGTATTTGAGTTTGACACCCCTGTGTTAGATCATTTATCTTGTTGTAAGAGTTTATTTCTTATTTCTTATTCAGTGGGTGATGGTGTGTTTATGGTCGGTGTTACCTCGTAGAAGAGTCCCTCTGGGAACTGCTGGAAGCACTGGGCGCACACGAAGCACTGCTCGTGGTAAAGTTCCCCGTTGCTGTTGACGATCTTCTCGGCCGGAGCGAAGCCGCTCTTACAGCGCTCACACATGGCGTTGGCCAGAGCGTTGGCCATGTTACTGAGGAGACAAACAGTCTGTGGTCAGGACCAGAACAGGCAGAACACTAACAGGGATATAAGGGAAGGAACCGTAGAACACTAACAGGGATATAAGGGAAGGAACCGTAGAACACTAACAGGGATATAAGGGAAGGAACCGTAGAACACTAACAGGGATATAAGGGAAGGAACCGTAGAACACTAACAGGGATATAAGGGAAGGAATATAAAGGAAGGTTTCAGGGTGTGGAGATCACTGATGTGGAAACAAGCTGAAGTTCTCGTGTATTTCAATCAGTGATGATAAATAACAGAAATGTTTCTGCCAATAAAAACATGAGAACTAACCTGCTGAGATATTCTGTCATCAAACTACAGACGTGAAACTTTGATCAGTTTGTGTTTGATGAAGTAAAACCAAAGATCTGATCGTATGATCAGATATGATGGGACGAGGCAGGCAGAGCATTTTACACAATCAGCTAACACTGTTCCTATAAATATACATGTTTTATGGGAATTTATTCTATAGAGTTGTATTATATTTGAATTTCATCTTTATTTGTTCATATTTGCGACCTATGTTTACATTTACAGATCCAAAACAGTTCATTGAGCATATTTGTGGTTTTTATTGTAATTAATAGTATAATTTTATTTCAGATTTCATGATTTTTGTGTATTTTTGGGCTTAGTATCTTAATAAAGTTGGTTAAAGTGAAACAAAAAGTCAGATCATGGTGAAGTTGTGCTGAAAAAATGGAAACCATTGTGTAAGTGGTTTATAAAGGGTTAATAAACTCTAAAGGGTTAAACTCTCAGAAGTGTTTAGTTCCTCAGAATCACTCTTTATTTATCTTGGAGCCAGAACCTGCAGCAGAAATGTGTCACACCCAAAAACACTCCAAGGTTTTTTTTTTCTGCTCAGCATCACATGTTCTGAGTCTCACACAGACACACAATGTTAGAAACAACCTCAGATCTACATCTGAATCACTTTCAATGAACAACGTCTAGTTTTAAAGCCTTATGAGAAATTAAATGCCAACTGAACCACCAACCCTCCGATCAGTAGGGGACCGCTCTACCAACTGAACCACCAACCCTCCGATCAGTGGGGGACCGCTCTACCAACTGAACCACCAACCCTCCGATCAGTAGGGGACCGCTCTACCAACTAACCACCAACCTCCGATCAGTAGGGGACCGCTCTACCAACTAACCACCAACCCTCCGATCAGTAGGGGACCGCTCTACCAACTGAACCACCAACCCTCCGATCAGTGGGGGACCGCTCTACCAACTAACCACCAACCCTCCGATCAGTGGGGGACCGCTCTACCAACTAACCACCAACCCTCCGTTCAGTAGGGGACCGCTCTACCAACTGAACCACCAACCTCCCATCAGTAGGGGGCCGCTCTACCAACTAACCACCAACCCTCCGATCAGTAGGGGACCGCTCTACCAACTAACCACCAACCCTCCGATCAGTAGGGGACCGCTCTACCAACTGAACCACCAACCCTCCGATCAGTAGGGGACCGCTCTACCAACTGAACCACCAACCCTCCGATCAGTGGGGGACCGCTCTACCAACTAACCACCAACCCTCCGATCAGTAGGGGACCGCTCTACCAACTGAACCACCAACCCTCCGATCAGTAGGGGGCCGCTCTACCAACTAACCACCAACCCTCCGATCAGTAGGGGACCGCTCTACCAACTAACCACCAACCCTCCGATCAGTAGGGGACCGCTCTACCAACTGAACCACCAACCCTCCGATCAGTAGGGGACCGCTCTACCAGCTGAACCACCAACCCTCCGATCAGTAGGGGACCGCTCTACCAACTAACCACCAACCCTCCGATCAGTAGGGGACCGCTCTACCAACTGAACCACCAACCCTCCGATCAGTAGGGGGCCGCTCTACCAACTAACCACCAACCCTCCGATCAGTAGGGGACTGCTCTACCAACTAACCACCAACCCTCCGATCAGTAGGGGACCGCTCTACCAACTGAACCACCAACCCTCCGATCAGTAGGGGACCGCTCTACCAGCTGAACCACCAACCCTCCGATCAGTAGGGGACCGGTCTACCAACTGAACCACCAACCCTCCGATCAGTAGGGGACCGCTTTACCAACTGATCATTAGGGATGAAAACAATAATCAAACCATTCTGAACCAAGCAGATGCAACCAATGTACGAAACTGCAGCAGATCAATACAAACATTTAAATAACAACACTGCAAACTAAAAGTAGAAGTAAATATGTTTACTAGAGATGTTCAGATCCCATTTTTCCCTCCTGATACCGATCCTGATACTTTGCTGTGTGAGTACCGATCTGATACCAGTATGTTATAAATAAATATCATCCTACAGCAGTTCTGGCTCAGCTTAAACCCTTTATAAAACATGAATAAATACAGCAAATTATTTTTACATTTATTTAAAATAAAACAGTATACAAAACAGTTGTGCAACAGCAACTTAAATAAATAAATCTAGGAATATCTTTAAGTTAAAGTGCAGCCACTGAACTGTGCCAGAGCTTAACGGAGCCAACCAGGAAATAGATTACTAATCAATAAATGACGTGGTATTGATCGGTGATGGACTCCAGGACTCACCAGAGATACTGATATCAGAATCTGAACAACTCTAATGTTTACAGACAAAAAGGAAGGAATGGTGGGACACACACACACACACACACACACACACACACACAACATAAGATTTTCCTGCAGTGATGTCATCTGTTCATATTAACTTAATTAATCAATGTGTGAATTAACAAGAAGACATGCTGCTCATCATCATCTTCTGGTTGTTTGTGCTCTGATATATACGATAACTGATATAAGATAATATATGTATGTATGTGTGTGTGTGTATATATATATATATATATATATATATATATATATGTATATATGATACGGTACTTCAGTATGAGAGCGTCCATGTGTTCTCTCCTCATCAGAAACATTTTGTTCCTGCTGCCTGTATTCTGCCTGACATTAACACACTCAGCCTTCAGCCCTTCCCAGGATTAATGGAGGAAGTGACACATCCTTCAGGCATTTCCAGCCTCCGATCCTTCTATCAGCCTGTGAGTCAGACAGCCTGAGAGCTGTCAGGACTCAATGAAACAGGTTTTCATCATTCCACTTGGTGGACAGTTGTCAGAGAGAAGATAGAGACAGAGAACAGACAGGTAGTTAGTCTGGAGGAACGGTTCCTGATGCCAGATGTTAATCCATCAGCAGAGTATCGACATGTTCTGTTTGGCGATATAATATCGATTTGTGGCGGCCAAGTATCGATATTTAGCATTGCTATGGCCCGCCATTCACTTTAAGTTAATACTGGAGACATACTGGTATCATATAAACAGGAACATAAGGAATCTATAGGCACCATGTCTGGTTTGGAAGTTGTAGAAATAACATTGCAAAGCTGTTTTTTGATGTTTCATGGTGATTTTCAAAGCGGTCATGTGACCTCTGACCTCATGCAATCTCACTGAAAATAGTCTCTCTGCGTCCACAAGTCTCCTCCTGACACAAGGCACACATCTTCTATTTGACGAAACAAATCTTGATTGGACTTAATTTTGTGGACACAAAATGCAGCTTAACAGTTAAATCACACTATATTGTATCGCAATAATCACCATATCACACAATGCTTAAAATCACAATAATATTCTATTGTGACTCAAGTATCAGGAAAAAATCGTATCATGGGGCTGTATCAACAACATGATCCCTCACCAGCTTCCCACCAATATACCAATCCTAAGCCCCGCCCCTTTTCGTTCTGTAACAGCTGTTGTTGCTACCAAGGTTATTATAGTTAACAAAAACTGATGAAATAACCAAAACTAGAATTGAAAAAACATTTTCATTAACTGGAATAAAAAAGAGAGAGTTTTTAAAGAAACGATAACTAACTGAAACTGTATTTTGTGGTTCCAAAACTAACTAAAACTAACTGAAATTATAGTGGAAATGTCCTTCGTTTTCTTCTTTGTCAACTTTTTTCATCCGTAATCCAGAGTTTCTGTTTCTCCTCCGCTGAGAGTTTGTTCCTGCTTTGTGGGCTTCTGTTATGACTTCTTCCTGTTCTCCTCCTCTGCTCCTCCTCCTCCTCTCCTCCTCCTCTGCTCCTCCTCCTCTCCTCCTCCTCTGCTCCTCCTCCTCTGCTCCTCCTCTGCTCCTCCTCCTCTCCTCCCTCCTCTGCTCCTCCTCTCCTCCCTCCTCTGCTCCTCCTCCTCCTCCTCTCCTCCCTCCTCTTCTCCTCCTCCTGTTCCCTCCCTCCTCTATCCCCATGTGTCTTCACTTTTCTGTCTCCTGCATCTCCTCTCCTCTCCTCCCTCCTCTGCTCCTCCTCTCCTCCCTCCTCTGCTCCTCCTCTCCTTCCTCCCTGTTCTCAGCATTAATCTGCACATCTGTAAACACTAGAACCGGATCCAGGCGGTCAGATGATCCATCATGGTTTTTCTATGTTCTCTATATTATGGAGAGCTGAGATCTAGATATTGCTGACAGCTGTCTGCATGTTCACATCTCAGTGGAGCAGGTAAACATCTAAACAACAACAACACCTAAACATCTCAGTGGAGCAGGTAAACATCTAAACAACAACACCTAAACATCTGAGGGTTTCAGGAGGCAGCTAACAGACACTTCAGTCTGTCTCTGTGTGTGAAACTAAACTCGTCCAGCAACATCAAACCTTGAAACTCAGCATGAATGAAAGCGGAGAGAACTATTGATTGTATCTGTGGTGAAGCTGTCAGGTTCCACCTCCTCTCCCTGTTATGATACAGAACCCTGGCGCCGGAGTTATTTTAGAACTAGGAGGCCAAAGATGTTGTGCTCATAACATGAGACAACTTAATGACTAATTTCAGCTGACAACTAACAGACTGGTTCTATAAAGAACCCAGCCGCTAGTACAAGCAGCACATATGACCCATATTTACCTTTTTAACTGTCCTACAGTTCTACAACTCTTCATCAGACGCTTTTATCCAAAGAGACGTACAAACGAGAGTTAATACAACACAAGCAGAGGTGAAGTCAAGAACCAGATCAGAGTCAGAGCCGAGGTTCAGTCTGAGTCCATCAGGACGTCAGAGCTTTCAGGTCTTCAGTCTCTCCTTAAAGATTGATCAGGACTCATTGATCCGATGGGGTCTGGAGGTTGGATCCACCACCTATAGGGTTCTACAGAGGAGAAGAGTCTGGTCTGAGACGTAGAGGCCTTCAGCCAGACGTCTTTCACTGGAGGAGCGTAGTGGACAGGAGGGGGCTCGTGAAGAAGAGCCTCCGGCCCCCGCGGCTCGTGAAGAAGAGCCTCCGGCCCCCGCGGCTCGTTAAGAAGAGCCTCCAGCCCCCGCGGCTCGTTAAGAAGAGCCTCCGGCCCCCGCGGCTCGTTAAGAAGAGCCTCCGGCCCCCGCGGCTCGTTAAGAAGAGTAAGAACGAGTCTCCAAAAGTCTCCAATAACACCAGAAAAAGTCTCTGGATTTGTCTCCAGTCGCTTTCTTGTAAAATAGTCTCTAAAGGGGTCTGAAAAGTCGCTAAATATAGCAACAAAGTTGCTAAGTTGCCAACACTGCTTCACCGGCTTTTACAAATGTTGCGTGTTGTTGTGGCGTCCAGTACTACGTCACATCCTGTTTAGCGTTCTATCCAATCAGTAACCAGGCTGTTTTCAGGGGAGAAAACAGACCCTGCTCCTCTACAAGGACTAAAAAAGTCCAGATTAAATCTCCGGACTGCTCATATTCAGATTCGGGGCGTTTCGCCTCATTCCGGGTATTGTCCGGGTATTATTATTATTATAGTGGAAACATTCCTTTTGGTTGACCATCTTTTGTGTAATCCTAGTCACATCCAATCACAGGGCTCTAATGTCTCCATGGACTCTCAGTTCATCCTCCCATGAGTCACACCTTGATTTAACTTTAACAGAAAAGAAAAGTCCCGGCTTCACCAACCTGTGGGTGACCTTACGTTCATGTTTTCCTACATTATGATGAGGCAGTTCAGTCAGAAATAAAGTACGTATATTTAGCCTGCATGCCTCGTGCTACATAGTTGGGATGCCAGCTGGCATATTCTACTCTGCATAACAGAAATAGCTCTTCCTGTGTTCGCCTCCTCACAGCTATTAGAACATGGCACCTTAGGCAGCTTAAGCTAATCAAACTGGCTGCTAACCCCGGGTACAAATATAATCTGAATTCTTTACATTCTGTAAGACTACAGTAATCTCACACACACACTAACAGACCTAATACCTAACACACACACGTCTACTCCCTCATTCCTGTTAGCACTTCAACTGGCATGTTAGCAAAGTTAGCAACATCTAGAATTCTTAATATGTGATTAAGTGATCATGCAACAATCACAAGCCAGAGACTTAAATCACTTTAATTTAATTTAACGTTAAGTCTCCCCTGTAGCGCTCTACGCTCACAGATACTCCTTGACAAGATTTATTAAATTAAGATAATCAAATCTAGAAATAAGCATGTTGAACACTTAAAATAATAAATTAACTCTTAAAACCAGATAAAGTAAAGCTGCCAGCAGTGATGAACTGGCCCGAGCAGAGTGACCTGATGATTATTTGGTTCTTACCAAGATAAAAAAAAACTTTAGATTTAGAAGTGTTAGATCATTTATCTTGTTTTAAGAGTTAATTTATTATTTTAAGTGTTCAACATGCTTATATCTAGATTTAATAATCTTGATTTAATAAATCTTGTCAAGGTAAATTATCTGTCTATGCAGCGAGATCATTTCCCTCAGATTTACTGTTTGATCTGGTTTTGCAACACCTTTTTACAGTGTGATAATAATGACTTGATGTGGAGGTGTGTCTCTGAACGAATATGTCTGAAGGCTCAGCAGGTTGATAAAGTATCTTCACACGGATCTTTCTGCTACAACATCACAGATATAAAAGTCATAAAAACACTTATTGACGAGGTCCTGCCAGTGTTTTAACGCCTGAGTACTTACAAGCGAGCGTAAAAATCACAAAACTCCTTATAGACTTTGACATCACTCTTGCGTCTCTGGGACTTGGACACGGGGACCTCAGCGTCTCCTCCGTCCCCCCGGTGGAACCCGTTCACCTGGTCCGGAGCTTCTCCATCCTCAGGGATGGACGGCGGCAGGACACGGCCGTTCATCTCCATACTCCCCAACCACGGTCCAGATTAACTGATAAAGATCCTCTAACGGTCCAGATTAACTGATAAAGATCCTCTAACGGTCCAGATTAACTGATAAAGATCCTCTAACGGTCCAGATTAACTGATAAAGATCCTCTAACGGTCCAGATTAACTGATAAAGATCCTCTTACGGTCCAGATTCACTGATAAAGATCCTCTAACGGTCCAGATTCACTGATAAAGATCCTCTAACGGTCCAGATTCACTGATAAAGATCCTCTAACGGTCCAGATTCACTGATCAAGATCCTCTAACGGTCCAGATTAACTGATCAAGTTCCTCTAACGGTCCAGATTAACTGATCAAGATCCTCTAACGGTCCAGATTCACTGATCAAGATCCTCTAACGGTCCAGATTAATTGATCAAGTTCCTCTAACGGTCCAGATTAATTGATCAAGATCCTCTCACGGTCCAGATTCACTGATCAAGTTCCTCTAACGGTCCAGATTATCTGATCAAGATCCTCTAACGGTCCAGATTCAGTGATCAAGTTCCTCTAACGGTCCAGATTCACTGATCAAGTTCCTCTAACGGTCCAGATTATCTGATCAAGATCCTCTAACGGTCCAGATTCAGTGATCAAGTTCCTCTAACGGTCCAGATTCACTGATCAAGTTCCTCTAACGGTCCAGATTAGCTGATAAAGATCCTCTAACGGTCCAGATTAACTGATAAAGATCCTCTAACGGTCCAGATTAGCTGATAAAGATCCTCTAACGGTCCAGATTCACTGATCAAGTTCCTCTAACGGTCCAGATTCACTGATCAAGTTCCTCTAACGGTCCAGATTAGCTGATAAAGATCCTCTAACGGTCCAGATTCACTGATCAAGTTCCTCTAACGGTCCAGATTAACTGATAAAGATCCTCTAACGGTCCAGATTAACTGATAAAGATCCTCTAACGGTCCAGATTAGCTGATAAAGTCCCTCTACGACTCCAGAGTTCCTTTCTGCTTCTTCAATCTCAGTTTCCAACAAGAGGAACGACGATAAGCAGCAGGAGCTGAAATCCACAGAGCGAACACTGATCACACTGCTGAGAACTCTGCCTCTCTCCTCCCTCACACACACACACACACACACACACACACACACACACACACTCACACACACACACACACTCACTCACACACTCACTCACTCCCTCCTTCTCTCAGTCCCACATCAGCTCTTTCTCTTTTTTCTCCCCCTCTGTCTATTCTTGGGCAGGTTACTGAAACTAAAGAGGCTGTCAGACAGAGGTCACTGTGCCACCACACACACACACACACACACACACACACACACACACACCATGTACTTCTATCTTTGTGAGGACCGTCATTAGAATAATGAATTCCCTTACGCTAACCCTTATCATCACAACTCTAACCCTAACATAAACCTGTTGTAACCTTTAACCCTAAAACAAAGTCTGAACTCTCAAAAAGCCTTTAAAGAAGTGAGGACCGGCAAAAATGTCCTCACTTCGCAAAAATGTCCTCACTCTGTTGGTTAAAAACGTGTTCTGGTCCTCACTATGTAGGAAGAACAAGAACACACATACGAGCTGTAGCTATATTTCTTCTATGAATAACATCGACCCATACTATCAGCCTGTGTGTGTGTGTGTGTGTGTGTGTGTGTGTGTGTGTGTGTCTAACAGCTGGAGATATAACAGTGGCTCCAACTCCAAGTGTTGCACAAAGTGAAGATGAGAAAGCAGAGAAGCCAAAGTAGTAAAACAGAAACAGAAACAGACTGAAAGCACCAAACTGTTGAAAGTGTTTATGTCTCATTATAAACAAGCAGCTCGTGGATGTTCTCCTGCTGCTGCAGTGATGATGACTAACATGTTTATGGTGGAACCAAGCTTAGAAAAGTTTTGGGTTTTTCATTAGTTGTAGTTTAAGTTTTAATTTCATTGTGATTTTTTTGTTTTCAAATTCAGTTAGTTTTAGTTCGTTTTTAGAGTGAGTTTGCTGGTTTTAATTAGTTTATATTTTTTGAAAATGCTTAGTTTTAATTTAGTTTTTATTAGTTTTAGTTTTTTGTAATGGACTGTGTGTTGGGTGACTTCAGATGCTTGCATGTTAATCCTTGATAGTTTGGTCCAAATATAATCTACAGCCCGATGGTGAACCAGGTCATGTTTATTTCTCTCTGACAGGGTTAACATCAGGACTGATGGAAACAGTCTGTGTCTTCAGTCTGAAACAACCATCTGAAGCTATCAAGACCTACAATTATAAAATATGTTAATGCTCCACAGAGATCCGGTCCTGGTCTGAGCCTCTGCGTTCCTTCAGAGCCACAGATCTGCGTCTCTGGGCCAATGGGAGCTCTTTCTTCATGTGGTTCAACTCAACTGGCATCTCAAATTAACAACCAAACTTCCCAAAGCTTCAAAACAACATGAAGCCAGATCTGAAACCCATCCAGAGACAAACAAGACAGCAGCTGCTGTTAATCCTGCAATAATCAATACGTACGTCCATTAAAGTGTCAATAACACAATGTTCTAGACCTGTGTGTGTGTGTGTGTGTGTGTGTGTGTGTGTGTGTGTGTGTGTGTGTGTCTCCAACTGAAGCCTCTAAGTCCATAATTCTACAAATAGACACCTACTGGAGCCTCAACTCCAAACTAGGTGCTGGCAGCTGCTGTTTAGTGTCTGTGTGTGTGTGTGTGTGTGTGTGTGTGTGTGTGTGTGTGTGTGTGTGTTTGTATACATAGTGGGGGCCAACTCTGCCTTCTCTGACAGAGGCTGCAGAACTTCACATAACATCCAAATGCAACTTTTTAAAACTTGAAGCGATTTGTTTCTAAACAGAATTATCTCTTCTAAATGCTGTGTTTTAGCCTCTATAATCTATAGTCTATAATCTATGGTCTATAGTCTATGGTCTATAGTCTATAATCTATGGTCTATAGTCTATATTCTATGGTCTATAGTCTATAGTCTATGGTCTATAGTCTACAGTCTATAATCTATGGTCTATAGTCTATAGTCTATAGTCTATGGTCTATAATCTATGGTCTATAGTCTATGGTCTATAGTCTATATTCTATGGTCTATAGTCTATAATCTATGGTCTATAGTCTATGGTCTATGGTCTATAATCTATGGTCTATAGTCTATAGTCTATGGTCTATGGTCTATAATCTATGGTCTATAGTCTATAATATATGGTCTGTAGTCTATAGTCTATAGTCTATGGTCTATAATCTATGGTCTATAGTCTATAGTCTATAATCTATGGTCTATAGTCTATAATCTATGGTCTATAGTCTATGGTCTATAATATATGGTCTATAGTCTATGGTCTATAGTCTATAATCTATGGTCTATAGTCTATGGTCTATAGTCTATAATCTATGGTCTATAGTCTATGGTCTATAGTCTATGGTCTATGGTCTATAGTCTATAGTCTATGGTCTATAATCTATGGTCTATAGTCTATGGTCTATAGTCTATAATCTATGGTCTATAGTCTATAATCTATGGTCTATAGTCTATGGTCTATAGTCTATAATATATGGTCTATAGTCTATAATCTATGGTCTATAGTCTATAATCTATAGTCTATAGTCTATAATCTATGGTCTATAGTCTATAATCTATGGTCTATAATTTATGGTCTATAGTCTATAGTCTATGGTCTATAGTCTATAATCTATGGTCTATAGTCTATAATCTATGGTCTATAATCTATGGTCTATAGTCTATAATCTATGGTCTTTAGTCTATAATCTATGGTCTATAGTCTATAATCTATGGTCTATAGTCTATAGTCTATAGTCTATAATCTATGGTCTATAGTCTATAATCTATAGTCTATAATCTATAGTCTATAATATATGGTCTATAATCTATAGTCTATAGTCTATGGTCTATAGTCTATAGTCTATGGTCTATAGTCTATAGTCTATGGTCTATAGTCTATGGTCTATGGTCTATAGTCTATGGTCTATAGTCTATAGTCTATGGTCTATAGTCTATGGTCTATGGTCTATAGTCTATGGTCTATAGTCTATGGTCTATAGTCTATGGTCTATGGTCTATAGTCTATGGTCTATAGTCTATGGTCTATAGTCTATATAGCTTCTAAGCTCCTTAGCCTTCTAAGGTCTACGTTCTACAGTCTTGGTTTACATCAAACTGTCAAACACATTTGAAGCCAACTTTTGAAATGTCTCCAAAAAGAAATATTCATCAACTTTTTTTGAGCAAATAAAGTTCAGAGTTTCTTCAGAGGTTTTATCAAATGGTGACATTTTCATTGAGCTTTTCTAATAAAATACTTTGAAATGTGCATAGAAACACAGCTAATAGTGCAGAATGGTCTCTGAGCTGGTTTCTGTTGTTGAGTGACTGGGGGACAATGGACGAGGGCAACAGGAAACAGGAAACAGACTAATCTTTCCTTCAGATTAAAGCAGCCTGTTCCACCCTGAAACATTCAGGGATCTTGGCCAAATGACCAAACTCACCATTATTAAGCATTTATGTTCAAATTACATAGAATTATAATACAACTTTTGAGGCAGAAATAATCACAATGAGGCAGAGAAAGGAGCCTCTAGCTAACGGTTTCTCTTCATGACCAACACTAGTGATTAGAGAACAACATCAAGCACAGAGACACAGCAATAAATTAAAGTTGCATAATATGGAAAGTTTGGTCTAATGAAATAGCAGAAAGACAAAACATGCTCTTCATCTTGAATTCCAGTGTGGTGAGTGTTGTTAAAGCCACACTAACTGTCACTGATGGAAACTTTCTGACCACAGAGCCAAACACGTGAATATCACTGTGAATAATAAAATATATCAGAATGAATCAACCGCAGCTCAACCAGGGTCAAACCTCACACCAAGGCTACGATAGTTAACTAACTCAATAATAAAAAACTATAACTAACTGAAACTATATTCTGCCCTACAAAGACTAACTGCACTAAATACATTTTTGTTCTAAATGAGTTAAAACTACAAATGAACTCCTTGATGTCTGTTTTATCTTGTGACAAAGTTTTAGATTTTAACTTTGCTTTATTTCAGAGAAATAATGATATAAAAACCACAGAATCCAACTCAAAACCAAGCAGTAATTGCTCTTACCACCGTCTGCTTTGGATATATAATAGTGTTCAATATAAAATCAGTCCACTGTGACTAACCAGATGAATCCAGGCTGTTAGTATATTTTTATTGCTACATGGTAAACAAGGTACCAGTAGGTGCAGTAGATTCTCAGAACACCAACCAGACCAGCATTGGTGATATGCAGCTCTTAAAGCTGTCACATTGGTTTAAAGGCTGTTGAACGTAATGGTTGTTCATGAAATGTTTTATTTTTGTTAAAAATAATGATGCAACACAACTCAAATGTAGTGTGTCAAATTAATTTTACAGTATTACAAGATGAAGGAATGGTTTAAAGGTTTTGGATATGAACTGGAGTTAAAAATGTCCTCAGCAGCTGTCAGCAGGACAAAGTGTCTCTGGTGAGTCCCTCTGGGTCATTACAGGTCAAAGGTCA